>NC_081423.1:68386993-68664446 GCF_949786415.1 Peromyscus eremicus
AATATTGAAGGAAAATAAAAGTAAACAGTCAATGACATCGTTAATGTCTTCAAAACTTAACTTTATGTAATATTCCTAAGAACAAATACTTTTCCATTTAAATTTTTAGTGAACATGTGATCCATCAATTCATTTTTATCTATAAAAACATTTTTTCTAGGCAAACAATCTTTTGCAAATATTATTCTATTAAACTCAATTACTCAAGAGCAAATTTTGCAGATCTAAATTTCTTAATGAAGAAATGATTTTTTGGGAAATAGCTAATCAATAGTAAGCTTTGGGTGGACACAGTTATGTGGGGGACCTAGGGGAAAATCAAACACTATCATTCTACTAAATGAACACAGCAATAAAATAACACTTAATGACATTCTGCTATACCTACAGATCAGTGTCCTACTCAGCCATCATTAGAGCAGCTTTCTCCTACAGTAGATGAGAACTAATAGAGACACACAACTGGAAAATGCATAGAGATTGAGAGATCTTGTAACACTCAATCCTAAATGGGATGTTTTCACCAAATCCCTCCCTTCAGGGCTCAGGGAATTCTGCAAAAGAGGAAGCTGGAAAGATTGAATCTCATGGGGAGTGGCACTATTAGGCAGTGTGGCTTTGTTGGGGTAGGTATGGCCTTGTTGGAGGAAGTGTGTCAACATGGGGGTGGGCTTTGAAGTTTCCTATGCTCAGGATACTGCCCAGTGTCTCAGCCAACTTCCTGTTACCTACAAGCCCAGATCTAGGCAGCACCATGTCTACCCGCACACTATGGTGATGATAGACTGAATCTCTGAAACTGTAAGTGAGCCATGCCAATTAAGTGTTTTCTTTATAAGACTTGTCGTGGTCATGGTGTCTCTTCACAGCAATAGAAACCCTAAGACAGAACTGATGCACATATGAACTCAGAGACTGCGGCAGCATGCATATGGCTGCAGGGATCGAAAATCAAATGGGGGTCCCAGCACTAAGATGGGGAAGTAAACACAAGCTCCCATCCCCAACCAAGAAGCTACCTCCAGCCGGGCGGTGGTGGCGCACGCCTTTAATCCCAGCACTCGGGAGGCAGAGCCAGGCAGATCTCTGTGAATTCGAGGCCAGCCTGGGCTACCAAGTGAGTTCCAGGAAAGGCGCAAAGCTACACAGAGAAACCCTGTCTCAAAAAAAACAAGGGAAAAAAAAAAAGAAGAAGAAGAAGCTACCTCCAACTAACAAGAGCTTGCAAAGGAAAACTTAGTTTCTCCAAAGAAATCTCACTGGGTATACAAACCATACTTAAGGGCAGTCCCTATGCCCAGCAGAAGACAGCCAACACAAAACAAACTTAAAAAATACTTTTGGTCTCATACTGTTTGTTTGTTTTGTTTTGTTTTGTTTTGTTTTTTGAGACAGAGTCTCTCTGTGTAACGGTTTTGGCTGTACTGGAATGCTTTGTAGACCAGGCTGGCCTGGAAGCCACAGAGATCCACCTGCCCCTGTCCCCCAAGTGACGGGATTAAAGGTGTGTGCCACCACTGCCCAGCTGGGCTTTATTTTTTAACCTTAGTGGTTCTTTGCTTGCATATTATGGTTTTAGATTTTGTTTTTATAGGTTGTGTGTGTGTGTGTGTGTGTGTGTGTGTGTGTGTGTGTATCTGTGTGCAAATGCATTTCTTGTGATCTTTTTTTTTGTTGTTGTTAAGGTGTTCATTTTGTTTTATTCTTGTTTGCTTGTCTTTTTTAATTTGCCTGCTTGTTATCTTCAGAGAGAGAAAAAAAGAGGTGTGGAGTTTGAAGGCTTGGAAGATGAGGAGGATCTGGGAGGAGATTAGGAGAGGAAACCATGATCAGAATACATTGTACAAAAATAACTCTTATTTTCAATTAAAATAAAATAGAGAAAACATTATCTCTCTCTTTTTTTTTTTTTTTTTTTTTTTTTTTGGTTTTTCGAGAAAGGGTTTCTCTGTGTAGCTTTGCGCCTTTCCTGGAACTCTGTAGACCAGGCTGGCCTTGAACTCACAAAGATCTGCCTGCCTCTGCCTCCCAGTGCTGGGATTAAAGGTGTGCGCCACCACCACCCGGAGAGAAAACATTATCTCTTATTTTGAACTCTTAATTATTATATACTCTAAATCATAATGAACACCTTCAGATATGAATTCAGGTTTCTTGTAATTGAAAAGTGATGTGACATTTTCTAGTTCAATTATTTGTGCTAAAACTCACTGCTTCTCCACCCCCACTCCACCCCACCCCACCCCCACGGGTTTCTCTGTGTAGCTTTAGAGCCTGTCCTGAACTTGCTCTGTAGACCAAGCTGGCCTTGAGATCCACCTGCCTCCAAGTGCTGAGATTAAAGGCGTGCCCCTCCTCCCCCTCCTCCTCTTGCAAGTCACTGCTCTTAAGACTGATTAAAAACAAAAAAGTCCATGTTGAGTCCAGTTAACAATGACCTCTGTTTCTCTGTGTAGCCCTAGCTGTCCTAGAACTCACTCTGTAGATCGGATGCCTGCCTTTGTCTCCTGAGTTCTGGGATTAAAAGGTATGTGCTACCACTGACCAGCAACATTGACATTTTACAAAAAAGTATTTTTCATGGTGTCTGGCTATTTAAAAGATTTATATATGATTCTATGTGTGTGCCATGTGTGTATGGGTACCCAGAGGCCACAAAAGGAGTTGGATCCCCTGGAGCTGAAGACAGAATAAAGGAAGTTGTGATATGCAACTTGGGAACTGAATTCAGGCTTTCTAAAAGAGCAGAAGCACTCTTAACCCATGAGCCATTTCTCCAGTGTCTGATCTTGATAATTACATTGCAAGAGAAAGAAGTATACAAATAGGAAAAAAAAAAAAAAAAAAAGGTTATATGAGTATGGTGGAATTACTTTTGGGAATTTAATGGGGCAAGGAAAATAATTTCTAAATCTATTAAATACCATTGTACTATAAATGACAGTCAGATTGTTTTAAATGTATATTTTACTTTGGTAAGAAAAATGCATTTTCTTAGCTTTCAAATATAGATATAGCACACTCTGCATGGTACATTTGTCTGTCCTCTTGAAGGACTTCTTAAAAAACAAGTGACTCGCCTGAGGTCTGACTTATCATGTGAGTCCTTCATCTTGTCCAAATCTATAGCCTCATAGAACTACCCAGATAATTCAGGCCAAAATTACCTATATAATTCAGACGGACGGAAAATTAAGCAAGCTCTTACCCTAAGTATATCTTTTAAATAATTCACACATCCTTCTAGTTATTAAGAAACAAATAAACAAACCATCCCCAACTTTGAAGTATATTAATCAATCATTTATTAAAATGACTAAAATACTGGAAACATTTTCAATCATTTCTAATCAGATTTCCCCTGGCTAACCCCAGAATTCTGCTTGAATTCTAATGTGACAAAAATACTGAATAATTAAAGCACACTACCGCAAATGTTTGTATTTTCCACCTATGTTATAAACTAAGTTTGAGGGTAAGTAGAGGAATGCAATAATCAACCTGAATCAGGCATGGTGGCACACAACAGTTATCCCAAGATTCAGGAGGCAGTATCACTTGCTTTCCCTCCTGCCTCTCCAGTGCTTATAGCATTTTAGCCCATCATACCAGGTCCAAAGCTCATTTTCAAGTAAACTGTTTTATTTGGGCTTCCTATACCATTTGCTAACTGTGCTATTATTGTAAGTTTTGAGTTTAACTGTTATTATCTGTTAGTAGAGAAAACTACCAACCTTGGCTATTGTAGCACGATGTTCTCTAAAGACCTAAGGAGATGGCACTATAAACTTACTGTAAATCGCAGGGCTAAGGAGAGCATAGGCCCTAGCGAGGAAGCTACTAATGCAGTTTTGCTAAACTGGCATGATATGCCTATCAAATTGACTCCTAAATATTTATTTTGATGTCCACAAATCAGTACTACCACTGGCTTTAGTCAGAGAAGCTTCTTGTTGCAGTGGGTGGCAATTACTGCAAAGCACATAACACTAACAACAAGTGACAAGTATAATGCACAGCCATAACCAGGATATCACTGTCATCCTCTCCAAGGGTCAGGGAACACTGCAGACAAAGAAGCAGAAAGATTGCATGATGCAAAGGAAGGGACAGAATGTATACCATGTCTTCTGGTCATGACATGGCCTAAAACTCTCCTAGCAGCTCTGATCTGCTACCCAAGATTATTCCTGTCAACATTACATCACTGGAAATGAGAAGGGATTCACAGGTCCTGCCCAACCCTCCCTGAAGAACAATATGCAATTAATGCTTGCTTAGCAGAGGAATAGTAATTTTCTTCAGTAATATAGCCGTGTTAAGGTGCCAATGCTCTTATGGGTAACCCTAATTAAACTCATTGGCTCACCCAAACAAAAAAAACATTAAGGTAGGAAGCTGGAGAGGGATAACTCTAAGGTTAAGAGCTATGCTGCTCTTATAGACAACCCAAGTTGTGTTGGTAGCACCAATGTTGGATGGCTCACACTGGCTGGCTCGCAACTGCTTGTAACTCCAGATCTGGAGGACCTGGACTTAAATGCACACAGGTATACATACTAACAAGCATACACACACACACACACACACACACACACACACACACACACACACAATAAAAAGTAAATCTTAAAAAAAAAAATTAAAGAATAAGAGGACTAGCCAGGCGGTTGTGGCGCAAACGTTTAATCCCAGCACTCGGGAAGTGAATTCCTTTGAGTTTGAGGCCGGTCTGGTCTACAAAGCGAGTTCCAGACAGCCAGAGCTGTTACAAAGAGAAACCCTGTCTAGAAAAAAAAAAAAAAAAAAAAAAAAAAAAAGAGGACTAGCTGGGAAGAGGAGAGAGATCAGTAGAACAGCATGGGGATAAGAGAGGATAATGGGGAATGAATGCTCAAAATACATTATATACATGTATGAAAATCTAAGAAAAAAATCCATTATTGCATATAATTAACATATTCTAATAAAACTTTATTAAAAATAAACATATAGATATAATGAGAAAAAGCACCATGATGGCTAGTCTTCATTGCTAATAAGATGAACTAGCCAGGTGGTGGTGGTGGTGGTGGTGGTGGTGGTGCACACCTTTAGTCCCAGCACTTGGAAGGCAGAGGCAGGCAGATCTCTGAGTTGGAGGCCAGCCTGGTCTACGTAGTGAGTTCCAGGATGGCCAAGGCTACACAGAGAAACTTTGCTCACCCCCTCTCCCCTAAAAAAAGCTACCTTAATGAATTTAGTGTCACCTAAAAGATACTTCTGGGGTTGTCTGTGAGGGCATTTCCTAAGAGGTCTAACTGAACAGGGAAGAGCCATCCTGAAGGTGGTCTGTATCATACTACAGGCTAGAGACGAGTATTAAATAGAAAGAGAGGCAGAAAACTGAGCACCAGTACTCATGTCTTGTGGTGATATTGTGTCCCCCAATATACAACCTAATTAACTTATCTGGGGTCAGAGGACAGAAGAACCACTAGATAGACATGGAGGCCAGAAAACAGTAGCACACACACCTTTAATCCTATCACTTGGGAGGCAGAGATCCATCCAGATCTCTGTGAGTTCAAAGCCACACTGGAAACAGCCAGGCATGGTGACTCATGCCTTAAATCCCAGGAAGTGATGGCAGGAAGCAGAATGATATATAAGGTGTGAGGACCAGGAACTAGAGCTGGTTATGTTTTTAGGCTTTTAGCAGCAGAGCAGCTGAGATTAATTCTGGATGAGGACTCAGAGACTTCCAGTCTGAGGAAACAAGATCAGCTGAGGAATTGGCAAGGTAAGGTGGCTGTGGCTTGTTCTGCTTCTTTGACCTTCCATCGTTGACCCCAGTACCTGGCTCCAGGTTTGTTTTTATTAATAAGACCTTACAATGTCTCTCTGCCTACTGACTGGAGACATAATGTGAATAGCATGCTGATACTCCTGCTGCCATCTTTTCTCCATATAATGACCAGGACCTCCTTCAATTATAAAGCAAAATAAAACTTTCCTTCCTTAAGTTACTTCTTATCAGGTACTTGGTCACATCAACAGAAAAGTAACTAATACTGTCACTGATGGCAAACAGTTCAAGCACATTAAATGAATACTTTACTGTCCTTCAAATATATGGGCTGGTGATTATTACAAAAATAGTCTTGACCTTCAGAAAGGGGACGAGAGAGGGGAAAATGCAATGAAAATTAGTAGTAGGAATTATACTTTAGTTAAAACAACAACAAAAAAACACTTTCAAATAGATAGCTTTCCAAGTATCAGTAAAATAAAGCTGCTACTGGTTTCTCTGGGGTATCAAACAAAAGGATCTTTAAACACACTTGGATGAGGGAGTCCAATATCCAAAACTAAGTATTCCAAACCAACCCAATGAGAACCAGGAACCAAAGGAACCTTTGCTAGGAGTAAAGCAATGGCTGGACAGCAGCACAGTATACTGCATATAGTTTCAACTGTCTTAACTCTACCAAGAAGCCTATACCTTTCAACAGAAAACACAGGTTACCAAACTATGAAGTTCAGATGTGGACTGAGTTATAAAAACTACACAGAACTTAATACATGCACATACAGCTCATGCGTGCACACACATACACACACACACACAAATAAAATGAAAATAGTAGTAGTAGTAGTAGTAGTAGTAGTAGTAGTAGTAGTAGCAGTAGCAGTAATAAAAGACTTCTGAAAATCTGGCATGGTAGTACACGTCTGAATCCCAGCACTCAAAAACGAAGGATCAGCTGTAGTTCAAGGTCACTCCTTGCTCTATAGTAAGTTTGAGGCCTTGTTGGAAACTAAAACCGAGCCAACTGCTACCACCAAACAAACCAACCAACCCACACTGGTACACACTATCTTCCTCATCCCATCTAAAATCCTCCCAGTTCTGAAGGACAATTAGGCTACTTTCTTAAGTTTTTCCCAAACCCCTGAGACAGAAAAATACCTAATCTAATAGCATTGTCTTCCTATCTTCTCTCTCAGTGCCATAAGGCAAGCTGCTCTAATTACTAAGCAACACTCCTATTTTCTTAAATGTAAAATTCATAGTAAGCAAGAGTCATACAGTAAAAAACTGTCCCATTTAAACAAGTATTAAGCAAACTACAGTGCATAATAGTTATTACCTTGACCTGTCCTTCCAAAGTAAAAGGCAGGAAAGTTCAGGCTAAGTTCGTTTTAAATCTATTCCAGCTCATGGTCTGATATAATGTTCAGTACCTTGTACTGACCTACACACTATCTATCACTCAACTATTAAGTAAATATGAGAAAGAAGAAAATCAAGACTTAATAAATTCTGTGACAGTATAAAACATTGTTATCAACAGAGTTTTATTTGATTAAATCACAAGGGCAACTATAATGCTTCACTTGTCACAAAACAAAAGATAGTAAATAATTATCTTCAGCATTATTAGAATTAGAATAATTTTTCCACAAAATAAATTTTCAAAGTAATCTGAAGAATATCTCAAACTGACATTTAAGCAAATGACCAAGAATACATGATTACATGAATCTACCAATGGTGCTAAAGGAAGAGTTTCTCTAATTCTAAAAAGAAAAATTTTACATAGGGTAAGAAGTGATAAACTTGAAACTCTCAAACATCCAAGATTCCCAGAATTCCAGACATATGCTACATGAAACTTCAGGAACTAGGATCTGGAAATCTTTGGGAGATATTATTTAGTCTTCCATAGGCTCTAATCACAGCTACTACAGTCCCAAGAGAATGAGATAAATTTCCGTTTCTTCTTCACGTCCTCTGTATTCCTTGTCCCTATATCTCCTCCTTGGAAACAGATAAATTCAAGAACTGTGTGGCACAGAAGGCTCCATCAGTCTCCACCTCTGACAAAACTGGAAATAGGAGCTCCAGAGAAAAAGAAATTAATGTGAACAGGAAAACGTATTTTTTGTAATCCCTGGGCCTGCCTAACCCTAAAAGACAAACCGGTCTGAACTAAAACTGAGTCTAAGACTAGTCACTGTGGGATAAATCCAAATAGGACTGCACAGGCTTTGGAAAGGTAACTGACATTGTAAGCAAGCAAGAGTTGGCAAGTACAAAGCTATATATCCTGAGTCACGGTCATCATGATCTGATAAAACACACAGTAACATCTCCAAGAATCAGAATCTCTGAACATTCCAAATATCTAGACTGTAATCCAAAAATCCTCAACATAAAAGGACCAAGAAAAATATTTAACCAATTAGGAAATAATCGATAGTACCAACAAACTGATGACACAGATACTATAGGTATTAGACAAGAACTTTAAAGAGTCTAGCATAAAAATGCCCAAAGAAATCAATTACTCTTAAAGTTAAAAAAAAAGATGGAGTCTCATCAAAGAAAGATATAAGGAGCCATACAAAAATATTGCACTATAAATATACTATCTACTGCCAAACTTGAGTCTAGTAATTTAGATTTCGCAGTCACCTAATTTGAAACCTGCTAGAAGCTGGGGGCACTCCTCTTTTAATGGTGACCATGCCTTGTAATAACCAATTAATTAATTTTTTTCTTATTTGTTATGTGCACTGGTGTTTTGCCATGGGTGTTGAGTCCCCTGGAACTAGAATTACAGACACTTGTGAGCTGCCATGTGGGTGCTGGGTCCTCTGGAAGAGCAGTCAGTGCTCTTAACCATTGAGCCATCTCTCCAGCTCCATTTAGTTTTGTAAATGTATTTATCTTTATTTTTTATGGTAATAGCCAATTATTAACATAGTATTAACTACTTTAACTGGATGGCTTTTTTCATAGCTCTACTTGATAATAACTAGAAAAGAAATTATGTTTCAACTTTACCAAAATGTTAAAAAATGATTTATTTATTTTTATGTACATGGGTGTTTTGTCTGGATATATTCTGTGCATTAAGGTACCATGGAGGTCAGAAGAGTGCCCTCATCTCAGATCACTGAGTTGAGTTTCAGACACTTATGAACCCTCATGTTGGTGCTGGAAATCAAACCTGGATTCTCTAGAAAGGCCGTCAGTGCTCTTAACAATGAGCCACCTCTTTAGCCCCATAAATGTCTTTCTTTTTTTTTCCTTGCTGGCCTAGAACTTTCTATGTTGTCCAGGATGGTGTCAAACTCAAAGAAATCTGCCTGCATCTGTCTTCCAAGTGTGGGGATTAAAGGCTGTGCTGGCTAATTTTTATGTGAACCTGACACAAGCTAGAGTTATCTGAGAGGAGGGAACCTCAACTGAGAAAATGAGAAAATAAGATCTCAGGCTAGTCCCAGGACTTGGGAGGCAGAGCCAGGCAGATCTCTGTGAGTTTGAGGCCAACTTGGTCTACAGAGCGAGATCCAGGACAGGCACCAAAACTACACACAGAAAAACCCTGTCTCAAAAAACCAAAAAAAAAAATCTCAGGCTGCAGGCAAGCATTTTCTTACTTAGTGATTGATATGGGAGGGTGGTGGTACCATCCCTGGGCTGGTGATCCTGGGTTCTGGGTTCTGTAAGAAAGTAGGCTGAGAAGACCATGATAAATAAGCCAGTAAGCAGCACTCCTCCATGGCCTCTCCATCAGCTCCTGTCTCCAGGTTCCTGACCTGCTTGAGGTCCTGTCCTGACTTCCTTTGATGATGAACTGTGATGTGGAAGACACATGAATCCTTTCCTCCACCAACTTGCTTTTGGTCATGGTGTTTCTTCATAGCAATAGTAATCCTAACTAAGACAAAGGTAAGCACCACCACACCAGGCTCTTTGCTACAACTCTAGTCACCTGTCTTCAGAACCATGCCCATAGGGGGCACTCTATGGCTATGGAAAATAATTAACAAAGAGTAAAATAAGCAAATTGTGACAAGGTTATAAACCAGATCTACTATTGTACAAGATGAGCTTAATGTATCTTAATATTCAACATCATGCTTCTTTAAAGTGAGAAGGCCTCCTGCAGCGGTGTGCCGCAACTGGCTCCGGGACGGCTGGGAAGGCCTGGTTGGGGAAGGTGGCTGGAGCGCTGTCACCTGTGGGCGCCGAGCCACCCCGAAAAAATAACCCAAAAAAAAGTGAGAAAGCCTAATGTCAACATGCCCAAGTAATATTTAACTGTTTAAAACACGGTTATTAGCTGGGCAGGTGGCTAACAGCTATAATCCCAGGGCTGGGGAGCCTGAAGCAGGCAGACAGTGACTTCAGGAACAGTCTGAGCTACACGGCAAGTTCCAGGCAGCTACATGGGAAGGGGAATGGAGGGCAAAAAAAAAGAGGAAAAAAGAGGAAAACTAAGACATTATTCTTCAAATATAAATTTTTCAAAGTTGAAATTACTATTTAGAGCTGAAATAGGTTTCCATCTACTCACAAAATAATTTAAGCAAATGCTGCCCACTATTAGTCCTTTCAGTACAGCCAACTTCAAAATAATGTTAAAATGGGATGGTTTAGCAGATAAAGGCACCTGCTGTCAGGAGTGACAGGTTGACAGTTCCTTCCTGGGAACCACATGGTGGAAACAAAAGAACCAACTCCTGAAAACTGTGCTCTGATCTCTATCACACACATGCACACGCGCCTATTGCTTGTCCCCAGACCTTCACATATGCACTGTGGCGCGCGCACACACACACTCAGGTATACTCTAAAATAAAATACAAATAAATAGACTTTAAAAATTCAGCCAGGGGGCTGGAGAGATGGCTAAGAGGTTAAGAGCACTGGCTGCTCTTGCAGAGGTCCTGAGTTCAATTCCCAGCAACCACATGGTGGCTCACAACCATCTGTAATGAGATCTGGTGCCCTCTTCTGGCGTGCAGATATACATGCAGGCAGAACAGTGTATACATAATAAATAAATAAATATTTAAAAAAAAAATTCAGCCAGGCAGTGGTGGTGCACGCCTTTAATCGCAGCACTCAGGAGGCAGAGCCAGGCGGATCGCTGAGTTCAAGGCCAGCCTGGGCTACAGAGTGAGATCCAGGACAGGCACCAAAACAACATGGAGAAACCCTGTCTTGAAAAACAAAAACAAAACCAAAAAAAAAAAAAAAAAAAAAGGAAAAAAAATTCCTTCAGGGGCTGGAGAGATGGCTCAGTAGTTAAGTGCTCTTTCAGGATTACGGTTCTGTTCCCAGCACCCACATCTGGTAGTTCACAACCACCTGTACATCTAGTTCCAGGGGATCCAACACCCTCTTCTAGCCTATGCAAACACTTGCACACATGTGTACATATACATATACAAGCACACAATTTTTTTAAAAGTTCAGAAGATAAATTCTTAAAAAATATTTAATCATATAAACATCATGAGCTGTTTGGTTGATAGATATTTGCTATATACTGAAAATTTTAAAATGTCATTAAAGAAACATTCTAATTTCGTGATCAAAAGACATAATTATAAATGATAATTCTCCCAAATGAATCTTCAGATCCCCATCAAGTTAACAGCCTCCCCTCCCC
The DNA here is from genome assembly GCF_949786415.1 of Peromyscus eremicus. NCBI lineage: Eukaryota > Metazoa > Chordata > Mammalia > Rodentia > Cricetidae > Peromyscus > Peromyscus eremicus. The sequence continues at coordinate 68,398,447 of NC_081423.1, forward strand.
CCCAGAAACTGTAAGCTGATCTTAAAAAATATTTATGGAAATGCAAGGAATCCAGAATAGGCAAAACCATCTTGAACTACATGAACAGTTGAAAGAATGGTACTCTCTTTCTGCTTTTAAAACATATTACAAAATTAGAGTTATCAGGACAATTGGTGAGGGGGGAGATGTGACATTGGTACAAGATTTAAAAAAAAAAAATCAATGAGCTATAATTCTTTTCTTTTTTTCAAAGATTTATTTATTTATTAAGTATACACTATTCTGCCTATACGTTTGTCTGCAGGCCAGAAGAGGGCACCAGATCTCATTATGGATGGTTGTGAGCCACCATGTGGTTGCTGGGAATTGAACTCAGCTCTGGAAGAGCAGCTAGTGCTCATAACCACTAAGACATCTCTCCTGACCCGAACTATAATTCTTAAATAAAGTTTTTTTATTTAGTTTTGTTTTCTGAGACAGAGTTTATTTGTGTAGTTCTAGCTGCTCTGGAACTCACTTTGTATACTAGGCTAGCCTTGAACTTACAGAGATCCACTTGCTTCTGCCTTCTGAGTGCTGGAATTAAAGAAGTGTGCCACCCAGTCCAGCCATAAATAAAGGTTTTAGTTTACACTAAAATCTTTTATTTATTTATTTATTTTTTTTAAAGACAGGGTTTCTCTGTGTAGCTTTGCGCCTTTCCTGCTCTGTAGACCAGGCTGGCCTCCAACTCACAGAGATCCATCTGCCTCTGCCTCCCAAGTGCTGGGATTAAAGGCGTGCACCACCACGGCTCAGCTAGTTTACACTAAAATCTTATGGTTGACTGATGGTCAGCAAGTGTATCAGGACAAGTCAAGTGTCTTTAGCTGCTGAGCTGTCTCAGCGGCTCTATCAGAACAATTAATGAAAAGAGAATAGTCTGTTCAACAAGGAGTCCTGAGACTGCACATCCACATGTGTAAGAATGAACTTGGATCTAACACACCATATACAAAAATTAATACTAAATGAATGAAAGCTAAAACTCTTAGGGAATACAGGAGTAAATCTTTGTAATATTAGATAAAGCAATGGCTTCTTAAAAAGAAGGAACAGCACAGGTGATAAATGGACTTAACCAAAATTTAAAAGTTTGTGATTCAAAAGGCACCATGAAGTAATGAGAGTCATGTATCTTATACAAGGGCCTATATTAATCTTACAATCCAACAAAAAGACAACCTAATTTGAAAATAGACATGAATCTGCTTTTAGGTATGTGTACAGATAGATGTTTATATACAATCCAAGGAGATAAAATACTGTGACCTAAATTTTTTCTAGCAACATGAGACAGTTCTGACTTTAAGCAAAGGAGCTGAGAGGGAAAAAAAGCTGAACAGCCTTTGAATTTGGAAGCATTTTCTATTAATTACTATAAACTCTGTTTAAGTCACTTCATTATTTTATTAATTTTTGAGACAGGGCCTCACAGTGTAGGCCTGGCTGGCCTTGTCACAAAGATTCACTTGCCTCTGCCTCTCTAGTGCTAGGATTAAAAGCATGCCCCACCATACCTGGCTATGTCCCCTTTTCTAATTGGCAGGTCATACCATAGTATTAAATAGCTTATTATATCTTGAAATGAAAAATTATAAATTCAACATTTTTGTACTCTAACAGCACTCAAGATAAACTTATTAAGGAAAGCAAGATTATGAGGAATAGAAGTTCATGCTAAAACAGAGCCCAATAAACAGACAGGGAAAATTCTAATGCTGCCACAAATCTAAACTAATGGCAGAACAAGAAAATATACTTTATACAATAAATGTAAAGAGCTATAAAACAACATATATCCTCAATCAAAATACATACATAAAGAAAAACAAATGTAATATCTATTATATAAATGACAAAAATATGCAACACAGTAATTAAAAGCAGATGTGAATTGTTTATTTGATTTTTGTTTTTTCTTTGTTGTTTGGTTGTTTTTTTGTTTTTTGTTTCTGTTTGTTTGTTTTTGAGACAGGGTTTCATTGTGTAGCCCTGGCTGTCTTGGAACTAGCTCTGTAGACCTGGCTGGCCTTGACCTCTGCCTCCCAAGTACTAGGATTAAAGGCATGTGACACAACCATCTGAAAGAATACCCCACCCCCACCCCAGGGTTTTTTCTGTGTAGCCCTGGCTGTCCTGGGCTATTTTTTAAAATAAAGTTTATTTTAAAGAAAAGAGGCTGGAAAGATGGCTCAATGGTTAAGAACACTCTTCTAGCCTCCACAGACACTAGGCATATATGTGGTGCACATACATACATTCAGGCAAAATGCTCATAACACACACACAAAAAAAATAATCTAAAAAAACTGCTAAAAACAATAAAAAAATAAAGCAGAGAATTAAGGTTCCATATGTCATCTCAAGCTTAAAATTCCTACTATAACTTTTATTATTTTATAAATTTTACTCTTAGTCATACTTAGAATAGCAATACATCTGTGTAGTTACTACAAAATAATAAACATTATTTTTAGAAAGAGAATGCTAAGCCAGATGGTGGTGGCGCACACCTTTAATCCCAGCAGTAGGAGGCAGAGGCAGGCGAATCTCTGTGAATTGGAGACCAGCCTGGGCTACAGAGTGAGTTCCAGGAAAGGCTCCAAAGCTACACAAAGAAACCCTGTCTCAAAAAACAAATAAAAAGTAAGAAGAAGGAGGAGGAGGAGGAGGAGGAGGAGGAAGAGAAGAAGAAGAAAAAGGAAGAGAATGCTTACAAGCTTAGCATATTTTATTTAAACATTTTGGTACAATTTAAATAAGAATTTAAGCCGGGTGGTGGTGGCGCACACCTTTAATCCCAGCACTCGGGAGGCAGAGGCAGGCGGATCTCTGTGAGTTCGAGGCCAGCCTGGGCTACCAAGTGAGTTCCAGGAAAGGCGCAAAGCTACACAGAGAAACCCTGTCTCGAAAAATCAAAAAAAAAAAAAAAAAAAGAATTTAAGTAAGTTCCAATAAGCTCTTATTTCACTTACAAGATTTAATTTTACAGACTCAACTCCTTTCAATAAAAAATTTATAAAACATACAACATAAAAAATTAATATCAGAGATGACATTTAAAATAAGGAGGAAATCATATAAACAATCTATAATTACTATATATCAGTTGCAAAAGCACCAAAAATGCAAACCTGTGACTCTTTAGTGTTCCCAGTCAACCTTTAAGAATACAACACATCTAGGCCGGGCGGTGGTGGCACACACCTTTAATCCCAGCACTTGGGAGGCAGAGCCAGGCGGATCTCTGTGAGTTCGAGGCCAGCCTGGTCTACAGAGTGAGATCCAGGAAAGGCGCAAAGCTACACAGAGAAACCCTGTCTCAAAAAACCAAAAAGAATACAACACATCTAGACTAGGACCTGTTGCTTATTCAGCAAGAAAAATAACTGTGAGGAAGATGAAATCTTTTCATTGAAGACTCCTGCAAAATTTTAAAAGCAAAAAGACAAGAACACAGGGATGGTAGTTTAAAGTTATAAACCCAGATAAGGAGTTCAAAGCAAGCCTCAGCTACACAGTAAGTTGGAAGCCCGTCTGAGATACGTCAGACTCTGTCTCAAAAGAAAACATTTAATAACAGAAAGAGAATTAAAATAATTTGAGCCGGGTGGTGGTGGCGCACGCCTTTAATCCCAGCACTCGGGAGGCAGAGGCAGGTGGATCTTTGTGAGTTTGAGGCCAGCCTGGTCTACAGAGCAAGATCCAGGAAAAGGCGCAAAGCTACACAGAGAAACCCTGTCTCAAAAAACCTAAAAATAATAATAATAATAATAATAATAATAATAATAATTTGAAAAATAAAAAAAAACTTTGAAAAAGAAATTTAAACTGGTAGGCAAATACAAGAGGAATGCAGCCCCATAAAGATTACCTCAGCAACTTTAGGAGGCACTCCATCCCCGAGCACTTCCCTGATGAAGCAGTGCTGACTCATGTAATATGAGAGTCCACAGGTCCTCTTGAAGGCATCTTTGAGTCGTTTCAGCTCTACATCTGTAACTACAATTCAGAAACAGAAGATGGTAAGAAACCAGAAAGGAAAAGGCTTTCAAAACATAGCTCCTCACAATCAGATGAGGGTGTACACCTATATTCCCAGTATTTAGAGGCTCAGAGAAGAATGGAGTCTGAAGCCAACTTGAGCTACATGGCAAATTCTAGGCCATGACTTTTAAAAATGGATCAGGAATGGCAGCACATGCTTTTAATCCCAGAGGCAAAGGAATCTCTGAGTTTGAAGCCAGTCTGGTCTACAAAATGAGTTTCAGGACTGCTAGAGCTACACAGAGAAACTCTGTCTGGCCTGGTGGTAGTGGTGCACGCCTTTAATCCCAGTATAGAGACAGCCAAATCTCTGAGTTCGAGGCCAGCCTGGTCTATAAAACAAGTTCCAGGACAGAAAGGGCTACACAAAGAAACCCTGTCTCAAAAAATGAACAAACAAACAATAAAAACCCTGGGCCTAGAGAGATGGCTCAGCAGTTAACAGTACTTAATACTCTTTAAGAAGACTCCACTTCTATCCCAGCACCTGTACTGTGTCTCACAACCATCTGTAACTCCCATCCCAGGGGATCTGACACCTTCTCTGGTCTGCTCAGGCACTGCACCAATTTGGCACACAAACATACATGCGGGCAAAACACCATACACTTAAATTTTTATTTTAAATAAAAAGACAAAATCTTAACATATGCACACAAATTTTCAGGCCAGGGAAAACAAAAAGTAGCATATGATTCAAACAGACAGGTAAGCTAAATGGCATTAGATTCTGGCATCAATGCTTTTGGCATTAACATATGCATTTCCTTTGTAACAAAAGTACATTATTTGTACCATGAGTACATATGTATCTTGGGAGAATACTCTCCAAGTTTGGATTCTTGCCTGTCAGGTGACTCACAATCTTATCTGTAATTCTAGCTCCAGGGAGAGCTAATACCTTTGGTCTCCTTGGGCACCTATAGTAACATGCACAAACCACACATAATATTTTAAATCTAATTATGGATATATATTTATAATACAACTAATATATATTCAGAACCAGGCTAGAGAGTTAAGAGCATTGTTACACAATTAAGAGGAAGTTCTGATCCCAGCACCCACACAATAAGCTAGGTGTGTGTGGTCCCATACACTTTTGTAATATTCCAGTCAGTACTGGGGTTGATAAAAAAAGAGGATCACTGGAGCTTGCTGGCCAGAAAAAAAACGTTGATGTCCTGGTTCAGTGAGACCCTATCGCAAAAGAATAAGGCAGAAAGTAATACAAAGGGACATGTGACACATTCCTCTGGCCTTTGCACACACAGAGGTAAGCACCCCTAAACACAAGTAGGAATATATACTACATATACCTCTCTCTCTGTCTCTCTCTGTCTCACACACACAAATATCAAAAAAAAAAGAATTTTTGAAATTATGCATTCCATTACTTTCAGCATCTAAGACTTCTTTCACTTTATACAACAACCTGTCTAAAAAGACAAAAGGGCTGGTGAGATGCTCAGTGGGCAAAGGTGCCTGCTGCAAAAGCCTGGTAACCTTAGTCTGATTCTCTAATAATGCAAATAAAGGTAGAAGTAGAGAACCAACTCCACAGAGTTGTTCTCTGACCATGACACAAGATATGGGACACAAGCTACATGTCAACACATAGCATGCACAGGCACTGTCTTTGTTTGGCAGGAACCTGGAGGCAGGACAGAGGCAGAGATCATGGGGAAGCTCGACTTACTGGCTTGCCCCCCATGGGTTACTCAGTCTAATTTTTTATATATATAACTCAGAATCATCTGCCCAGGATAACGTCACCCACACAGTTTGCTAGGCCCTCCACATCAATCATTAATCAAGAAAATTCCCTACAAGTTTGCTCACAGGCCAATCTAACGGAAGCATTTTCTCAACTGAATTTTCCTCTTCCCAGACAATCCTAGCTGTGTCAAGTTGACAAACAATTAAGGCACACACAAACAGTAGTTAATTAACAAAATTAATTAATTAAAGAGAAATGAATACTCTTCAATATTAAGTGTGCAATATAATAATCCCAATGAGAGGCACAAAAATGGTTGCTTTGGTTCATGCTGGAAGAAACAAAGAAGACTTCTGGATGCAGAAGAGAATTACATTAATTTTTATTTTTTTATTTTTTAAGACTTATTTATTTATTATGTATACAATGTTCTGCTTGCATGTATCCCTTCAGGCCAGAAGAGGGAGCCAGATCTCATTACAGATGGTTGTGAGCCACCATGTGGTTGCTGGAAATTGAACTCAGGACCTCTGGAAGAACAGCCAGTGCTCTTAACCTCTGAGCCATCTCTCAAGTCCCCTACATTAATTTTTAAAGGTGAAGCCATGTAAAAGGGTCAAGAGCATGCCAAACAGAAAGAAGGCTTTACTTCAAAGTGTGGAGTTACATCTTATGCCACTACAGCAAAATGAGGGTTTAAAAAAAAAAAGGTGTGGGGGGGAGATAAGCCTCCACCTGTGAAGATCAAGTCACAGTTACTCTACTCTGACACCCAAGAAGGAGGAATACAATCAACCACAACACAGACACACTCTAGGCCAATCAGAGACAAGGCACCAAGTGCAGAGGACAGAACCTGGGAGCAAAAAGCAAACCTCCGCTAAGTCTGGGGTATACCCAGACAGAAAAGTCAGCAGACCTAGGTCCATTCTGAGAGAGCAGACTAAAGCAACACAAAGGATCTACCCTTGGAAACTTGGAGAGAGGCAAAAGGAGTAAGTCAAAATAAAAGTAAGCTCTATTAAAGACCTGTGCAAACTTCGGGGAAATTACACTTGCTTTTCAATTTCTTGAATTTAAAGCTCAGAAGGGTTTGTTGGGAGTCCTCAGTATAGAGATAAAAAGCATAAAACTGAAAGAAACCAAAGTTTACAATGTCTAAGAAGGGAGAAAATAGAGGAAAAGAATGGTGAAGAAAATTGGTAATGAAAAGTACAGTGAACCAAAAAATATGGTCTCCAAAGGCCAGAAAAGTTCCTGATAAGCAGTCACAAGGTATAAAGGGCCAGCAAGATAAAGATGAAAAGGGCTTGGCACACAGCTAATCACTCAATAAATGTTTATCATATGCAGGGAGGGTTCCAGGTTCAACAACATGTAGGGCAATGATTAAAAAAGAAAAAAAAATATGATAAATTCAAACAGAGCTCATTAGAAACTGGACTTACTAATACCTACAATATACCAACTAAGTACTTCGTTTTTAAATGTGAAAACAGAACACAAAATAAAGCTCATGTCATTAATTATAGCAATTAGAGAGAAAACTTTTCTACTACAACTATTAATATTTCTTCAAGATATACAACTCATTAATGGCTTTACCAACAAATTAAGCTGCTTCTGCTCTAGTGGAAACAAAAGGAAACTGCCTGTTAGAATATAACATGGCAAGCTCCACTGTCGGTTACAAATTAGTTGAAAAACTATTCATTTTTGTTCAGCATGTTTGGGGTAGGACTACAGCTCACCAGGAGAGTACTTCTCTAGCATTCTCAAGGCCCTGGGTTAAATCCCCTAAGGGTTCAATCACTATGAAATGATGACATAAAACTGATGATCAATAAATGTATTAACTAATAATGGAGGAAACCTTTTAAAGTGTTTATAATAAGTAAACAATGTCCATCAACAAAAAGATCAAAGTTATTGTACAGACTGAAAATATTTTAGACATTAAAATGTGGCCATAGGTCCAAATTGATTAAAAACAAAAAAAGTATTTACTCAAAATATTACACCAACATTTAATCAATCAGTAGACAGAAAGTGCATAAAATGTTCATTGGTTTGCCAGGTATGGTAGCACATACCTTTAATCCCAGCAGTCAGAAGGCAGAGGCAGGCAGATCTCTGTGAATTCAAGGCCAGCCTGGTCTACAGAGAGAGATCCAGGACAGGCTCCAAAGCTACACAGAGAAACCCCGTCTTGAGGAGAGGGGGAGAGGGGGAGAGGGAGAGAGGGAGAGAGGGAGAGAGGGAGAGAGGGAGAGAGGGAGAGAGGGAGAGAGGGAGAGGGGAGAGAGGAAGGGGGGGGGAGGGGGAGAGAGGGAGAGAGGGAGAGAGGAAGAGAGGAAGAGAGGAAGAGAGGAAGAGAGGGGGAGAGGGGGAGAGAGGGAGAGAGGGGGAGAGGGAGGGAGAGAGAGAGAGAGAAAGAGACAGACAGACAGACAGACAGAGAGACAAGCAAGACCCTGTCTCAACAAACAAATGTTCACTGCAGGGCTGGGAAGGTAATTTTAAGACTTGGAATTCAGAATTTAAGTCAGTAATAGCTCCCTCCTAGCATGCACAAAACTCTAGGTTGGATCCCCAGCAGTACCCCAAAACAAACACTGAAATAAAAGAAAGGAAAAAGAAAGAGCAAAAGGAGGACTATCAAAAGAGAACTGCCAGCTGGGTGTGATGCACACACCTTTAGTCCCAGCACTCAGGAGGCAGAAGCAGGCAGATCAATTTGAGGCCAGCCTGGTCTACAAAGTAAGTTCCAGGACAGTCAGAGCTGTTACACTAAGAAACTCTGTCTTGAAAAACAACAACAGAGAGACAGAGACAGAGACAGAGAGAGCTGCCAGGGTCCAGTGAAATAGCTCAGCATTTGCCACCAAGCCTGATGACCTGAGTTCAATGCCCAGATCCACATGACAGAAGAAAAAGAATCAATTCCACAAAGTTGTTCTCTGACCTCCATGTGCAAATGGCACATGTGCACAATCCCTGCTTATACATATACATTATACATACGAACAATACTAACAATCAACAAAAATTCACTTTAAAAAGAGAGAGAGAAAACTGTCAGGTTGGCTCAGTGACTAAAAGCACTTGTTGCACAAGCAAGAGGAACTCAGTTTGATTCTGCAGCACCCATGTAAAAAGCCAGGCACAACCACCCATGCACTTGTATTCCCAGCACCAAGGTAGGCGGAGTGGGTGACAGGCTTGCTGGTTGCTAGCATAGCTCCAGGGTCAATGAGAGACCCTGTCTCTAAAAAACAAGGCGCCAGAAAGTGACAGAACAGGAACCCTATGTTTTCTTCTGGCCTCCTTGCAGGTATACACACACAAAGAGAACTGTCATCTGTTGGAAAAAAAAAAATGTATTCATCATTGCTTTAGATTTGAACATGGGTGCTGTCTAAAGACAATTAAGTCACATCACTGAGCATCCACAACACTAAACGCATACTAACAGTCCATAAAATAGTAAATGCAATCTCCCTACAAAAAATAAATTTTACAAGCAAGTATGGCTCAACGGTAGAGTACCTATCTAGGACACGCAAAGGCACTGGGTTCAGTTTCCAGCACCCTAATAAGACCCAAGGTTAATTTTATTTAATCAATGCAAATGCAAACTTGTTTCTTGTTATTTTTTAATTTTTGTCATGTGAATTGCCATTTTCCAAGATTCCTTCATGTTACTTTCTTCATCTGTATTCCCTTCGCCCTGCCTCTGCCTCCAGACTGTTGGGATTAAAAGTGTAAACTACCAGGACGGGCTGGACCTTTAATCTTTTTAAAACCAGTGACCCCTGGCTTGCTTCTTTAATGCAATGTTAATTGCTTGTGAAGGTTTTTCTTTTTATTTGTCATCCCAGCACTGGGAATATACAAGCAGAGGGATCAGGACTTCAAAGCCATCCTGAGCTAGAGTGAAACCCCAAAACAAAAAATAGATAGATAGATAGATAGATAGATAGATAGATAGATAGATAGATAGATAGATAGATAGATAGTAAACTAAGTACATTCAGAGTAACCAACACAGCTACACAAAATATCACAAAAATGAATAGGCAACTGCATTGTCAAATCATAACGCCAAGAGTATGCTGGATGCTATGGGCGTTACAAAGATAAAAGTCTGATCCTAGTTTTTAAAGTGTCAATAATCTGAGTCTTATTCCAAGTTAGCCACTGTTAATACTTTTATTCTAGTAGTTCCCCTTTTCTTCAAACATGCATACATTGTGAAATGATCACTACCATTTCAATAGTTCTTACCTGCCACACAACTACAACCACCTGATGAGTATTTAGAGAACTGATGCCCAACATCCCTCCACCAAAACATTGAACTCTTTAGCAGGCATGTCCAACCTTTTGACATTTCAACACAATGTGGTCATCTACAAAGTTCACACTCAAGAATTGTGCAATAGAGTTACCAAAAGCATTTTTCCCCACAAGAACACGTAATTTTACAGTAAATTTACAAATTTGTGATGGGCTTCACTCACAGCTATTCTGGGCAGTGAGTTGGACATACCTACTAGATAGAGGAAGGGCAGGGGAGTTCAAATGCATGACAACCTAACACAAGTTTATACAAAGTAATAAAGGACAAAACAAACAAAAAGGGCTAGGGAACCAGAGGCAGGAAGATGAAAGCAAGTTTTGAGACCAGCCAGGACTAAGAAGCAAAATCCTGTCAAAAACAAACAAACAGAAACAGAGACCTGAAGGCACGGCCAAAGGCAGGAATGGAATAATCAACAGCACAGAGGATGGAAGACACTAGAAATGCTTGGATTATAGACGGAGAAGATGAGAGGTGAAATGTGGGACTGCAAGAAAGAAAAGGATAAGCAGAGAACTGAAAAGAAAATCTAGAAGGGTTGAAAAATATGCTTGGTTAGTTTGGGCTTTTAAAGAAGTTATTTTTTAGCCAGGCGGTGGTGGCACACACCTTTAATCCCAGCACTCGGGAGGCAGAGCCAGGCGGATCTCTGTGAGTTCGAGGCCAGCCTGGGCTACCAAGTGAGTTCCAGGAAAGGCGCAAAGCTACACAGAGAAACCCTGTCTCGGAAAAAAGAAAGAAAAAAAAAAAAAAAAAGAAGAAGTTATTATTTTTAATTATTCTGGAGAAAGGATGAAAGTGTAAAATTTTTCAATGATTCAAATCTAGAAGCTACTGAAAAAACTAAATCTGATTTTAACGTTCTATTAAAATATTTTATGTTCACAGAGACACAATATACTCTATAAAGAAAAAGTTGACATTTTGAAAAAGAAAGCCTACAGCAGTAAGCAATTCATTGCTTCACATCTTTTTCATTTTCTGGTAACAGAAGAGAAGAAAGAAAATTCAAAGGGGTTTCTGTTTGAGAATAAGTTTCACCAAAAGGAAACAGGATTGAGGAAATCAGGGTAAGAAATTTAACAAAGTTTTAAAAGACAAACAATGCACAGAAAATATTGAGCAAAAGAAATGAAGGAAGCTGGGTTAACACACCCATAATCTCAGCACTCTGGAGGCTAACACAGAGGATTCTGTGCTTACACAGGCCTTGCTTCAAGAAAGGAGTTGAGAAGCTTATATAAAGTAGGCAAAGTGCTTGCTGCACAGGTGTAAGGGCCTAAATAAAATTCCCCAGTTCCCACTTCAAAAGCTGAGTATAACAGCACACATCTATAATCCCAGCACTAGGGCAGAAGTAAGGCACGGAGACAGAGGAACCCTGAGGTGTGTTCAATGAGAGACTCTCTCTCAAAAAAGGTGGAGGGCCGGGCGGTGGTGGCGCACACCTTTAATCCCAGCACTCGGGAGGCAGAGCCAGGCGGATCTCTGTGAGTTCGAGGCCAGCCTGGGCTACCGAGTGAGTTCCAGGAAAGGCGCAAAGCTACACAGAGAAACCCTGTCTCGAAAAACCAAAAAAAAAAAAAAAAAAAAAAAAAGGTGGAGGAAAGCACACACACATAAGCACATCTGCACTCAGATGTACACATGCCACACATATACAAATAATAAAAGTAATATTATTTTTAAAATAAGAAAGGAGCATGAAAATTAAATCAGCATACATTTCACTGTTATTCCAATTTAAAAAAAAAAAATAGTGTCACCTCTGCTAAGTCACAACACTGTTCAGATTCAAGGACCATGAGAGAAATGTCACAGTCATATTATATAAGAAGCCTGTAGGGTGGGAGATATTGTCATAGTCACCTTTTGAAAACGTAATCTGGAGGCTGGAGAAATGGCTCAGTGGTTAAGACCTGTTTTCAATTCCTAGCACCTACATAGCAGCTCACAACTGTCTGTAACTCTATATCCAATGGATCCAACTCCCTCACACAGACATACACACAGGTCAAATACCAACACACATAAAAATTAAATGAATAAATAAAAATTTAAAAATATATAATCTGTCATACATATAAACAGTAAATATTCATATTAATAAACTATTATCATTATTTGAATTGGGTTTTCTTTTTCCATAGGTACATGAACAATTCATATAATTTCCTTTTACAAACCAGTGTTCTACAGCTCTAGGTATATTCTAAGGGACTAATGAAAAAGGAATCTTTTCCCATAGTTAATTGTTAGGGGATATTAGATCACACTGTGAATCCCAAGTTTGCATTTGCATTGATTAAATAAAATTAACCTTGGGTTAGGAGGATGAGTTACCAACTAGTTGACAAAAAGTAATCATAGAGCATCAGAGGACATCCGGGAGAGATAAAGAGGCACAGGAAGTAGTAGGGAGGTGTTTGGAGTGATGCCACATTTTCAGGTTTGGCAGAGCCGAAGCATAGCTCTTTTGGAGATGCCAGCAAGGAGAGAGGGTTAGCTAGTTGTTACTCAGCCTCTCTGAGCTCACAGGTTTTCACTCCAGCCTTTGAATCTCAAGTCTTATTTATAAATAGAATGATAAAGATTAAGTTAAAGCTACCTTTAGCAGCAGCCAGGGCCAGTGCCTTCGGAAACAGAATTCCCGCCAGGTTATGGCCTGAGTGGCCAGGCCACTGCTAGAGAAGCAGGCTGGTAACTGCTTCTCTAGTAGTAGATTACGGCGCAGCCACACTGTCTTGAAGATAAAACAACAAGTTAATGACTTCCATGATGAAGTATACTACTTAACAAGGGAACAGACATGCTATTTGTAGGAAAGAAAATGAAAGATTAAAAAAAGAACAAAAAAGCTATAGTTAAGAGTTTTCTCAGTTTTTTTTTTAACTATTTATTTTTCATTTTACATTTATGGGTGTTTTGTGTGCATGTATGTCTGTGATGTCTGTGCATCATGTGTGTGCCTGGTACCTATGGAGGTAGTTGTAAAGTAAGGTCCTCATGCATGAGGACCTGAGTTCTGATCCCCAGAATCCACTTAAAATGGGTTGGTGATGAGAGGTGAGAAATGGCTCAGAAGAGCACTGGACCCAGGTTCAGTTTAAGCCCCCAAATAGCTGCTCATAACTGTCTTTAACTTCAGTCTCAGGATATCTGACACTTTCTTCTAGCTTGTAGTGTACAGATAGATGCAGGCAAAACACTCAAACACATAAAATAAAATAGGGCTGGGGATGTAGCTCAGTTGGTAGAGAACCTGCCTAGCATTCATTAAGCCCCAGGTTCAATCTTCAGCACCCACATGGTGATTCATAACCATCTGTCAACCCAGGTCCAGGGGACCCAATGCCCTCTTTGGCCTCCAAGAGCACCAGACATGCAATTGGTACACAGACAAGCACACAAGCAAAATACCCATGCACATTAAAACTAAAAAAAAATCTTTAAATAAATAAATAAATCTCCCATTTTTGCTTTTGAAAAGTATAAAAATGGTCCACTAGTATTACACTCTAGTTTACATTTCAGAGCAAATCATCTATAATTCAAAGCAGGAATCAAAGTGTAGTAGTTTCTATAGCATTTAGCCTCAATGTTCAAAGACAGTGCTGACAGGATTGGTATGTGTGGGTCTCTGTGCTATAAAACTAAAAGTAGCTCTCTTCCACAATGTATTATGAAGTTGTTCGTGGCTTTACCACAGCACACATGGTTTAGTTGAGGCTGTAAATGGATTGTGGCTCCATATCTTCACCTCACAGACCGCCAGTATCTGTAATCAAAAGGAGCCATGCCATCCTTACAGAGCATCAGTATCCATCTGCTTCTATTTCTGTTCCCAAGCATCCCCTGAGCTTGCCTGAATTACATTTAAAAAAAAAAATTGAATTACACGAAAAATTGGCTTCCTTGTTCCCACTACAGAATTCTTTTTAATGTATAAAAATGTGAAGGAAAAAATATAGAATAGGATCTTTGTGTCAGAAAACAAAGTTACTTTGTCAATGAATGAAATAGTAATAACAAACTTTAGGGCACAGATGGAGAAACATTCAAGTTGTGTAAGTTTTTTTCTACAGGAGTGACAGCTCCCATTCTGAAACATGTCAAATATACCACTATAAAGTTAACCTAGAATAATTTCTGGGGAAAATTGTGTCTTTGAAAACTGCCTGTAAGAAAAGAACATAAATCAAAAACAAAAACAAAAAAAACAAAAAACCAAAACATGACTTAGTTTACAGTCACAGGAAATTTGCTATATGCTTAAATGCTAAAGTAGAATTTTAAAAATATGACTGAGAAAATGTCCTTAAGTCTTCATTAGCTTCTCCTATTTTCTACAATATAACAAAATGACTATTTAACCTAGGTTGGTAAGCTTCCAGCAGTTTCTCAAACCAAACACACAGTGTATCATCATCTTGGTTCATAAACTTCTGAAGCTATCAGCAACATAACATTCATCAGTTTAGGGACATCACATGTTTCCAAGTATCCTTAATCTCCTCCAGCAGAGGAGTCAAAATGCATCTAGTAGCCCAAATTCCTTCATAAATTCAACCAAAATACGAAAATAGGATGTCTTCAGTGTCTTAACCTATTGAACAGAATTAATAATAAAATTTATACCTAATTTAGCATTTTACACTTTAAAAAGCATTTTAAAATCAGGTGTAGGGGCCCATAATCCAGCTCTTGGGAGAAAGAGGCTCAGATGGAGGAAAGAGGCTCAGAAGTTCAAAATGCATCAATTTTATTTGTGACAACTCTTGTCTCCATCTGACCACCTTCCAAAGACTATGCCCCTTAAGGCCATCACTCAGCGGTTTAGGTTTCAACAAATGAATTTTAAAGCAGACACAAACATTCAGACCACAGCACTTACTAAAGCAACTGTATTTAATATTCAGGAATTTACACACATTTATTTCCTCCCTTCTATTTCACTTTTAAGAGAAGTCTTTTACAACATGATAAAAACAATATTTATTCTAAACTTCCCTTTCCCATTAATTCCACTGTCAACTATGATCTTTGTCAAGAAAGCCCAATAGTTATGATAACATCTATCATCTATATACAACTCAAAATTACATAGTTTTGTGAATAAAGGTACAAAGGACAATATAGATATATACTTTGGGGGAAATGGGGACAGGGTTTTACTATATACCCAGCTGTCTATGGTTTCTGAGTGTGGAATTAAAGGTGTGTATCACCACACCCAGCCAGATATACATCTCCATCAATGACTATGGAAAGAGGTTCTAATTGTTTACACTGTGCTAGCTGAGCCCAAAATTTTCAAATAGAAAGTTAATTCCTTGTATCTAATTTTAGGTTGGCAATCATGAAATGTTTCCTATAATTCTCAGAATTCATCCAAGATCCTTGTTGAAAGGATAATAAGGTTCATAACTTTAGATGAGAACAAACTCATGTAATTAAAATGCAACATGAAAGCATATATTAATCATTAATATATTAAACAATATATTAATGAAATTTTGAATTACTCTTTCTATGCAAAAAGAAAATAACTAGAATTTATAAGCATCCTCCTCGGCAAACTTGATGAAAATAAAGCATATATTGCCGGGTGGTGGTGGTGCATGCCTTTAATCCCAGCACTTGGGAGGCAGAGGCAGGTGGATTTCAGTGAGTTCCAGACCAGCATGATCTCTAGAGTGAGTTCAAGGACAATCAAAGCTACACAGAGAAATCCTGTCTCAAAAAAATAAAAAAATAAAAAAAGAAAGAAATGATATATTGTCTCACTTCTTAACACTACAGTATTTCAGAAGAAATAACAGAAAACTAATGTCTCTGCAACCACTACATCTAATATTTGACAGGAAAAAGTGGCTTATAACTAACTATTAATGGTACTGCCGGTTAATCCCAGCACTCAAGAGGCAGAGCCAGGCAGATCTCTGTGAGTTCAAGGCCAGTCTGGTCTACAGAGCGAGATCCAGGACAGCCACCAAAACAACATAGAGAAACCCTGTCTCAAAAAAACAAAATGCAAACAAACAAAACAAACAAACAAACCAAATTATTAATGGTACTAATATAAAACTTCTAAAAAAAACTATGCAATAACCAACATACTGCTCCTTTTGATACCAAAAGCAATTTTGAAAGAATTATTTACATGGATAGGAGTCAGCTTTTAAGAACTTCACATTGACACTGTCAAACTGAGCTTTTCTTGCTTTGGATGTGTCCATGTGGTAACCAAGCTTACGAATATCAAGTCCACATCACAACTTGGTAATAAATAATAAATGATTCAATCTCAAATTTTTGAATTAAAATTATATTTTGCTTCCTAGCTCCAAATCTGAGTATCTAATAGCAATGCTATACAGTAGGCCCTCAAAATCTGGGTTGTGCATGTGAGGATTCAAACAACCATATATTGAAAATAATAGAAAAATAAACTTTTTTTTTTTTTTTTTTTTTTTTTTTGGTTTTTCGAGACAGGGTTTCTCTGTGTAGCTTTGCGCCTTTCCTGGGACTCACTTGGTAGCCCAGGCTGGCCTTGAACTCACAGAGATCCGCCTGGCTCTGCCTCCCGAGTGCTGGGATTAAAGGTGTGCGCCACCACCGCCGCCTGGCAGAAAAATAAACTTTTATCTAACATAAACATGTTCAAACTTTTTCCTTGTCATAGTATATTAAATATACAACATGCACATTGTATTAGGTATTATAAAAACCTACAAATAATTATAAGTAATCAACAATTTATTTAAAGTTTACAGGAAGACCTGAGGATATGCCAAAACTATGTCATCTTTTTATGCGGGATTTGAGTTCATTTTAAGGACTTGAGAGTTTGGGTATTCAACAGGTGCTGTAGACCTAATAACCTATAGATCTATAATGACAATGGTCATTCTATCATAAACTCTCAAATGTAGATTTCTGAAAGCTGACTATAAAATTACTGGCAACAATCAAGCAATGGCAACATATTAACCATTCATTATACTCAAGGGAAAAAGGACTTATTGAACTATTCAAAAATTCAAGTAGACAGACAATAGCACTACCATTATTTATTTATAGTTTGAAGAAAATGAAAAGCTATTTCAACAGTAAACGTTGGGTTTGATTTGGTTTTTCCTTATGTATATGTACACGTGGCTAGTATGCATGCATATGTGCCTGTTGTCATGAATGTGGAGACCACAGGCATTTTGGGTGTCTTCCAATATTACTCTCCACCTGATATACTGAGGCAGGGCTATACCTACAGCTCGCCAGTTTCACTAGGCTAGCTAACCAGATTGCTTAGCAATCTCCCCCCAACAGGTACTAGGGATTCAAACTATGGTCTTCATGCTTGGGCAACAAGTGATTTCCCCTAAATCACTTCTCCAGCCTTGCAAGTTGTTCTTTCTTTCCTTCTCTCTGATTAAAAAATAGAGCTGGAGAGATGGCTCAGCATTTATGATCACTTGTAACTCTTGCATAACTGTAAGATTCTGATATGTAAAACTGGAATGAATACTTTCTGTGCTTTTAGGGAAAAGAAATGTAATTTGTTAAGATTTAACACTCATCTATGATTCCCAATACTTACAATTCTAAAAATACAGATGTACCAGCTAGTCACAAGCATATGCATACATACATACATACATACATGCATATATATGTAACAATAATAATCAAAGAAAAAGAGGCCGGGCGGTGGTGGCGCACGCCTTTAATCCCAGCACTCGGGAGGCAGAGCCAGG
This sequence comes from Peromyscus eremicus, assembly GCF_949786415.1. Classification (NCBI taxonomy): domain Eukaryota; kingdom Metazoa; phylum Chordata; class Mammalia; order Rodentia; family Cricetidae; genus Peromyscus; species Peromyscus eremicus. The sequence continues at coordinate 68,416,358 of NC_081423.1, forward strand.
CGGATCTCTGTGAGTTCGAGGCCAGCCTGGTCTCCAAAGCGAGTTCCAGGAAAGGCGCAAAGCTACACAGAGAAACCCTGTCTCGAAAAACCAAAAAAAAAAAAAAAAAAAAAAAAAAAAAAAAAAAAAGAAAAAGAGGCTATTAATTTGGGGGAAGTGAGAGGAGGGGTCAGAGGAAGGGTACCTGGGAGAAGCTGGTGGGAAGCAAGGGAGGAAAGTAATGTAATTCTATTCAATTAAAAATATATTACGAAATAGTCGGGCGGCGCACACCTTTAATCCCAGCACTCGGGAGGCAGAGCCAGGTGGATCTCTGTGAGGCCAGTCTGGTCTACAGAGCAAGATCCAGGACAGGCAGCAAAACTACACAGAGAAACCCTGTCTTGAAACACACACACACACACACACACACACACACACACACACACACACACCATATATATACAAAAGAAAAGAAAAAACGGGCTGGAAAGATAGCTCAGAAGAGCACTTGCTATACAAGCATGAGGGCCTGAGTTAAAATCCCCAGCACCTGAGCTGGAGAAATGGCTCAATGGTTAAGAGACCTGACTGCTCTTCCAAAGGACCCAGGTTCAATTCCCAACACCCACATGGCAGCTCACAATTGTCTGTAACTCCAGTTCACCCTCACACAGACACACAAGCAGGCAAAACACCAACGCACATTGTGTTTTGTATGTGTAAGTGTTTTGTATGTGTAAGTGTATGCTTCAAAGCGGGGAGGGGGCTGGAGAGACAGCTTATTAGATAAGACCACTTGCTATGTGAGCTTGAGGACCTGAGTTTACATCTTAGCACCATGTAAAAGGCTGTGCTTGGAGGCTGGGGCTGGTGGCATATATACTTGAAAGGCAGAGAATTTGAGCTCATTCTGGTCTACATGGTGACTCTGAGGCCATCTAAGGCTACACTGTCTAAAAACAAAAAACAAAAACCAGAGCTGGGCTGGGTCACATCTAGGTCTGTAACCCCAGTACTGTGGTGGCTGAGACAGGATGATCATTGGGGACTGCCCTCAATCTTGTTCCAGGTTCGTAGAAGGCTATCTCAAATAAGGCTAAGAGTGATAAAGCAGAACACTAAACATCCTCTTCTGCCCTCAGTGAACACAAACATAGGTGTGTGCATTTCCACACAAGCAGATCAAAACAAGAAAGAACAAAACCACACATGGCTTTTAAAAAAAAGAATCAAGAATTAAATCTCGCCACCAAAAACATAGTAAGAAAACATAGTAAGTCTAGGGATTTACAGTCTTTGCCGCATATACTATTCTGTACTTGTCAACAATTTCCTCATACCTGTATGTGGTTCTACACATAACCTCAAGATGGCAACATCCTGAAGTTCTATTACATAAAAGCAAAAGTGTATGTATAAACAAGCTGAGAGTGGTGGCCAAGTCTTTAATCCCAGCACTGGAGAGGCAGAGGCAGGAGGAGCTCTTTAAGTTTGAGGCCAGCCTGGTCTACATAGCAAGTTCCAAGCCAGCCAGTGCTACACAGTGATACCCTGCCTCAAAAAAATTAATTTAAATAAAGTAAAACTGTATAAACACTTCACAAACAACCAAAGCAGAACAAAATAATTAAAATAAGGAAGTATGAACTTCAGGTTATGCAATGCCAAGTTTCTCTGAGAAAAACAAGGTTCTGATGCAAAACTATATATAAAAAAATTTATATCTAGATCTGGTGACAAACACCTATTTCATTTAGCACTTTGGAGGTAGAGCCAGGAAGATTAGAAATTCATGGCCTGGCCGGGCGGTGGTGGCGCACACCTTTAATCCCAGCCAGCACTTGGGAGGCAGAGGCAAGCGGATCTCTGTGAGTTCGAGGCCAGCCTGGTCTACAAAATGAGTTCCAGGAAAGGCACAAAGCTACACAGAGAAACCCTGTCTCAAAAAAACAACAAAAAAAAAAAAAAAAAAAGAAAGAAAGAAAGAAAGAAAGAAAGAAAGAAAGAAAGAAAGAAAGAAAGAAAGAAAGAAATTCATAGCCATTCTCAACCACATAAGTTTCAGGCTAGCTTGGACTACCTAAGACCCTATTTCAAAAAAAAAAAAAAAAAAGTCACAGAATTCATGTTGCATAATAAGAACTAGTATGTAGGAGCTGTCAAGATGGTTCAGCAGTTAAAAGCAATGGCTGCTCTTCCAGAGGACCCAAGTTCAATTCCCAGCACCCAAATGGCAGCTCACAACTGTCTGTAACTTCAGTTCCAGGGGATTCAACACACTTATACAGACATACATGCAGGCAAAACACCAACGCACATAAAAATAAATATAGCTTGCTACATAACTTCGGGTGTGAATCACATATACATATGCCATACACATATATACATATGTCATAAGATACACTATTTAACTAAAACTACCATACCATATTGTTAGAATGAAGTAACAGAGAAAAGGAGGAGGGGAGTAGCACAGGGTAAAGAGAAATGAAAGCTATATTCTTAGGCTTCTAAGTGATAAGTCAACAGAAAATACCTAATGCTGAAGAGAAGCAATATCAAATATCAAAGTTCAACTATGAAAATATACAATAGTCTCCTCAGAAGGGACAAGAAAATGCCAAGGAAGATTAGAACATTGATTCTCATTTTTAAAAAAATTTATTAATTGGAGAGCTACTTAAGTGCTAAACAAAATAAATTACCCCAGCTGTCCCCATAGGAGCTTTATGTCAATGCATATAAATAAGCACTGAATAAAAAACACTAAAATATTTTTTTAAATTTATTACTGTATGTGTCTGTGTATGATAGGAAAGAGGGCATGTACCAGAGAGCCTAAGGAGGTCAGGTGACAACTTTGTGGAGTTGGCTTTCTCCTTCCACTTTACATGGGTTCTAGAGTTCGAACTAAGGTCACCCAGCATGCACTGCAATGCTTTTACCCACAGAGCCATCATCCTACCAGCCCTCATTTAGCAAATCTTTTTAAAGCTTTAATATTTTACATATACATATAATACTGATGAAAAGTATTTAGAACTTTTAGTATTTATCAAAATAGCTCCGTGGGTAAAGGCATCTATTGCCAAACCTGAGAACCTTGAGTTTAATGCCCAGAACCCACATGGCATAAAGCAGAGAACTGACTCCCAAACAAGGTGTCCTCTGACAGTCAAACATGTGCTGTGGCACAGGTATACACATCCAACCCCCATACACAAAATAAATAAAATGCAATTGTATAAACAGTATTTTGGAACATATTCCTTTAATCCTAGCACTCAGGAGGCAGAGGGAGGTAATCTCTGAGTTCAAGGCCAGTCTGGTCTACAGAGCTAGTTCCAGAACTGCCAGAGCTACACAGAGAGACCTTGTTACAAAAGAGGTTAAGAACACTGGCTGTTCTTCCAGCAGTCCTGAGTTCAATTCCCAGCACCCACAAGGCGGCTCACAACCATCTGTAATGAGATCTGGCTCCCTCTTCTGGCCTGCAGGGATACATGCAAACAGAACACTGTATGCATAATAAATAAATAAATCTTAAAAAAATAAAATAAAAATAAATAAACTCTCTCTGACTTCTCTGTAGAATGAAGATTAGCACAGTATTTTTCAAATCTTTATGAGAATATTTAGAATTCCTTAAGGATAAGCTTAAAATATCTTGAATCCTTCAGATAAACCCTTTATACACTAATGAAAGAGCTACCAAATAGTTCTATAAACTGGTATTGAAAAGAAGGTTTTAAACTTTTTGAAGTTTTTCATTTATATTGAAAAATATAATTATTAAATTCACATACAAAGCATTCATTTATTAACCTGAAAAAATGTTAGCCTTAAAAATTCTAAGTCCAGCCAGGCATGGTGGGTGGCACACAACTTCAATTCCAGCACTCAGGAGGCAGAAGCAGGAAGATCTCTGTGAGTTAGGGGCCAGCCCTGTCTACACAGTGAGTTCCAGACCAGCCAAGGATACATATGTGTTGGGGATTATTTTAAGGTGTTACTTTTGCTTATGTTGCATTTGTTTAACTCTGTAAAACTGTGTTACTGTGCCTGACTAAAACACCTGATGGTCTAATAAAGAGCTGAACGGCCAATAGTGAGGCAAGAGAGAGAAATAGGCAGGGCTAGCAGGCAGAGAGAATATATAGAAAGAGAAATCTGGGAGAGGGGTAGAAGTAGCCAAAGAAGGAGGAGGACTCCAGGAGCCAGCCACCCAACTACACAACAAGCCACGGAGAAAGAGTAAGATTTACAGAAGTAAGAGAACAGGAAAAGCCCAGAGGCAAAAGGTAGACAGGCTAATTTAAAGTTGAGAAAACCTGTTAGCAACAAGCCAAGATAAGGCCAGGTGTTTATAAATACTGTCTCTCTGTATGTGATTTATTTGGGAGCTGGGTGGTGCCCCCCCCAAAGAGTAAAAGAGCTAAAAAACAAACAACACCACATATGAGACCATGTCTGAAACAAACAAAAAACTAAGTCTCCAAAATTTTACAAAGGGAATACAATCCCACTAAAAAAACAACAAAAAACAAACAAACACACCAAATAAACAAGTGAAAAAACAAAAACAACTTTTGTCTTTAAAAATAAAGAGGAAGGAGAGGAATGTGTTTGTCAACCAGCATGAGGACCCGAGTTCACATGATAAAAGGCCCAGTGCTGTGGGGTGGCACAGTCTTATAATCCCACCACTGAGGAGATGAAGACAGGTAGCCAGTGAGTAATCCTACCTCAAAAAACAAAGTGGAAGGCAAGCATTACTCAGTGGGTTAATGTGCCCACTCACAAGCCTTGTGAAAGCAGGGAACTGATTCCTGCAAGCTGTCCTCTGTACTCCATACATGTACAGGTAGTACGTATACACACACACACACACACACACACACACACACACAAATAAATAAACAAACAAATATTAAAATGAAAAATAGCTAGCAGTGGTGGCACACACCTTTAGTCCCAGCACTTGGGAAGCAGAGGCCGGTGGATCTCTGTGAGTTTGAGGCCAGCCTGGTCTACAGAGTGAGTTCCACGATAGCCAGAGCTACCCAGAGAAACCCTGTCTCAAAAAACCAAAAATTAAATTGAATTAAAAATAAAGGAAACAGCCCAAAAAACATGAAAATGCAGCCAAGAAACTAATAATGATCAGTTTCAACTGAATATAAAGAAGAGAGATTTGGGAAAAAAAATAACTGAGCATAGGAATGATGAACTGCTTCCTTTCAAGAGACCCTTAGTATACAGCCAGAGGAACTTAGGGAAAGATAATCTTAATATAAATGAGGTCTGTGGTTAGAGCAAAAGGAAGGTGGGAAAAAGAATGAAAGTGACAAGACGTGGCAATGCTGGCACAAAACAACATTAAAGGAACTCTCACAAGTATTCTGCAACAATGAAAGTGAAAATGAGACAATCTAAGGAGCTTCGAACTAGAGAGATGACTCAGTGATTAAGAGTACTAGCTGCTCTTCCAGAGGAACCGGTTTGATTCCAAGCACCCAAAACAACCTATAACTCCACTTCTAGGGTGTATGACACCTTCTTCTGGCCTCCTCAGACATCAGGTGCGCGCGCGCGCGCGCACACACACACACACGTAAGCAAAGCATCCATAATCCAAATATAGGAAGGCGCATGGTAATTCATCAAGGCAGAAAAGACAACACATATTATTTTAGGTTTCAAAACAGATAAACACAAGCCAGGTATGGTAGCTCATATTATCAGTACTGGGAAAACTGAAAGATATTATTATGTGTTCCAGGAGAGCCTAGAATATACAGTCAGTTCCAGGCATGCCTGAGCTACACAATGAGACATTGCCTCAAAAAAAAAAAAAAAAAAAAAAAAGCACTATTTAAACTATTCAACAGATTTTAAAGTAATAAAACAGTTTAATTCTGTTATTTTCAAGTACAGTATAATCTAAAAATAAAATTCTTAAATAACTTTCCCTATACATTTGCAACCATTCTTAATGTTTTCAAAAACCTTTAGAAGTCAATATAGGATAATAGCAATTTTTCCCATTGATTATTTTGAATGGCCTCAGATTACAATGTCCTTTATACAGTCCCATACTACTATGCAAATCAATAACTGCCTACATAATATAAATAATTTTAATTATTACATTTTTACTTGTTTTGTGTATGTGTGTGCTACAGCACATGTATGGAAATCAGAGGACAATTTTAGAGAGAGAGTTCTCTCATTCCACTGTGTGGGTCCCAGGGGAAAAACTCAGGTCTTTAGGCTTGGTAACAGGTGCTTTTCCTACTGAACCATCTCATGGCCCAATTTTTTTGGTTGTGGCTGAGATAGAGGCTGGCCTCAAACACTAGATCTTCCTGTCTCAGCTATCCAATACTGTAATTTCAAATATTCACCACCAAACTTGGAGAATTCCTCTTAGCCAAGCACAGTGGTACACACTTTTAATCCCAGCACTCAGGAGGCAGAGGAAGGCAAATCTCTGTGAGTTTGAGGCCAGCCTGGTCTAGAGTTCCAGGGCAGTCAGGGGTACACAGAGAAACCCTGTCTCAAAAACCAAAAAAAAAAAAAAAGAAAAAAAAAAAAGGGCTCTACCATTGAATTCATCAAACAAAAGAATTAATAAGGGATACACAAAACAGGAGATACAACTAAAGATAGTAAAGAGAAACACCAGGAATTTGGTAAAGGAAGACCCCAGGATGGCACAGCAGCTTTAATCCAAACATAAAGGCATTTAGAATACACAGGAGCAGGCCAGTGGTTACAAGAAAGGTATTTATCAATAATGATGAACCCAGGGGCATATGGAAAAGATGGGGATTTGAGGGGGATTGGATTACAGTAAAGAAAAACTTCAGCAAAGAGAAAACAAGGGAATTATTTAAGAAGTATTTAAAATGAAATTAAGTACAGAGGAAAAGTAATCCTGAATGTTAAACTGCTTAACTTTGAAGAACACTTATAAAGGCCCACTTATGTAAATGATGACACTGATCTAACAAAAATTACAATATATATAAAGATGACAAAAATGGGAGGATAGGAAGAATCTGAGAGAGTGGTACAGTGCACTGGCTGAATCTCCACCATCTATAACTGCAGTCTCATAGGGTCAGATGACCTCTTCTGGTGTGCAGACAGATGTACATGCAGATAGAACATTTATATACATATATATATACATAAAAAAGAGACATATAACCGTGAGTTCAAGGTCAGCCTGGTCTACATAAAGATATATAGAGTTCTAGGACAGCTAGGGCTACACAGAAAAAATGTCTGTCTCAAAGAAACAAAAACAAACAACCCAGAAGAATCCTCATCTCTTATTTTTAAAAAGGGAGAAGGTGCATCAGGAGTCCAATGTCATCCTCAAAGAGGCCATTTTGGGTGACTTGAGACCCTATTTCAAAACAAATAACAATTACAAAAGTAAGGTAGGGTTAGCACATGCCTTTTAATCCCAGCACTCGGGAGACAGGTGGATCTCTGTGAGTTTGGGGCCAGTCTGGTCTACAGAGTGAGTTCCAAAAGTAAACAGCCTTTCCTACCTGACAGTGACAGATGCAAAGGCAGCAAGTCAGAACTATGCTCTAAGAACAAAAGAAAACCGGGGCGGTGAACATCTTCACTCCCAGCACTCAGGAGGTAGAGGCAGGCAGATGCAGATCTCGGTAAATTCAAGGTCAACCTACTACAAGAGTTCTACACTAGCCATGGTTACAAAGTGAGACTTTAAAAAAGTAAACAAAGCTGGGCGGTAGTGGCGCATGCCTTTAATCCCAGCACTTGGGAGGAAGAGCTAGGCGGATCTTTGTGAGTTCGAGGCCAGCCTGGTCTACAGAGCAAGATCCAGGAAAGGCGCAAAGCTACACAAAGAAAGCCTGTCTCAAAAAACCAATAAATAAATAAATAAATAAATAAATAAATAAATAAATAAATAAATAAACAAACAAACAAACAAATACTTATTTAAGTATTAAGGGAGGAGGAGTATGAATACCTTAGAGTTTCAGGCAGAATAATTTGGGGCCTTGTACATTATAAGGGCTACATTTTCCCCCTAAAGTAATAGAAAAGAGGCTTTCAATAAAGGATTTATTTGGGGATTGGAGGAGGGAGGACAGGGGAATCTGTGACTGATATGTAGGATGAATGGAAGATTTCTTTTTTTTTTTTTTTTTTTTTTTTTGGTTTTTCGAGACAGGGTTTCTCTGTGTAGCTTTGCGCCTTTCCTGGAACTCATTTGGTAGCCCAGGCTGGCCTCGAACTCACAGAGATCCGCCTGGCTCTGCCTCCTGAGTGCTGGGATTAAAGGCGTGCGCCACCACCGCCCGGCCGGAAAATTTCTTTTTTTTTTCTTTTCTTTCTTTTTTTTTTTTTTTTTTTTTTAAGATTTATTTATTTATTATGTATACAGTGTTCTGCCTGCATGCCAGAAGAGGGCACCAGATCTCATTACAGATGGTTGGGAGCCACCATGTGGTTGCTGGGAATTGAACTCAGGTCCTCTGCAAGAACAGCCAGTGTTCTTAACCGCTGAGCCATTTCTCCAGACCCCCGGAAAATTTCTTAAATAAATAAATAAATAGGGGACTGGAGAGATGGCTCAGAGGTTAAGAACACTGGCTGCTCTTCCAGAGGTCCTGAGTTCAATTCCCAGCACCCACATGGTGGCTCACAACCATCTGTAATGAGATCTGGCTCCCTCTTCTGGCCTGCAGGATACATGCAAACAGAACATTGTATGTATAATAAATAAATAAATCTTTAAATAAATAAATAAATAAAAATAAAGGATTTATGACCTGGCATTGTGGTACAAGACTATAATCCCAGCACTGAAGCAGAATTCAAAATTGGGATACATAGCAAGACCGTATTTAAGAAAAAAAAAAAAAGGCAGGAGGAAGGGATTATTTTAAGACTTGGATTTTAAGAGCACATTGGGTTACTTTAGCAAGAAATAAAGGCAGTTGGGACTAGAGCAGAGGTAGAGGTAGGAGAGCTAGGCAGAAATGAACAGACAAGACAGCAAATGAACAAGATGAGCAGGGAAGAACTAAAGAGGAGTGTGTCTATATTTTGGCCATAAACAATGGGGTGGGGACAGTGGTGTCATTTATTGTCATGGGTAAGAGTAAAAAAGGCCTATTTTAATAAAAGAATCCTGTCCACAAAGGAAATTTCTCCAGAACCTTTCAAACCTCATTATCAAAGATCAACCACAGTGAATATTAAAAGGCTTATTCTGCCAGACACCATGGCACATGCCAGTAATACCATACCTCAGAAGGTTCAGGCAAGAGGGCAGCAATTTCTAAGGCAGCCCAGGCAATTAAGTGAGAGTCTGTCTCAAAAAGTAAGAGCTGGGATGTAACTGAGTGGTAGAGCACTTGCCCAGATGCAAAAGGTCAAGTTTAATCCAACATACCACACACAAAAAAATAGAATTAAAAAGCTTTTTCACATATATGAGATTATTGGACAACCACCTTCGTTATAGAAATGGAAAAGAAGCTATAAAACCTCCACTGCAAAACCTCCTTTTAGTATGATTTTGTTTAAAAGCAATTTAGTATCCAGGATCCCAAGAAACATTACAGAAAACCACTGGTGAACTTGGAAGTTTCATGTTAGTGATTATTAAATTCTAATAAAGGTGTTAAGAGCAGGGCTTGAATGCTGGTTATCTTTGAACACATAGGTCTTAGAAACATTTATGCCTCTAACTATAATAGTACATACTAAAGAACCCAGCTTTATCAGGCTTCTGTGTCAATAATTAACTACCTACCATTAACTGTCAATGCTCACAATGACTGGCATTCAGAAAAGGGATGGAATAGCTCAATCTATACACAAATACCAGAGACCCAAATGTCAAAAGCAGAAGCATAAGTAAGCCATGAAAAGAGAAGTCATGCTTCCTAGATACAGTATGAAAAAAACTGTCAGTCCCACCTTGTCTTTTAAATACCGCTATAAACCACTAAACTGTTGTTGTCTGAAACAGAACCTTGCTTACTATGAGCCAAGCTGACCTTGAACTTGGTAGCTTCTACCCTACCCTCCTGAATGATACTATTATAGGCCTGTACCACCACATCTGGCATTCAAACTACCAACTTCTAATCTACAAGTAAAAATCCCTTGACCATTGCAACTGTTTAATATTACAACTTCCAAAGTGTCAGTTCTTATCTCTACTTCTCAAGTGACAGCAGCTTTTCTATGGTTGCCTCAATAATAATAATTACAAATTCTCTAACTTCTCCTGTGCTCTAGTGTATAATGAAGTGCCAAAAATCTCTCTTTCTCCTGAGACAGTGTCTGGCTATTGATCAGGCATCAGAGTCCCAGCTCTAAATTACCTATCATTTTGAAAAGCAACCCTGAGTGTTATCACTGCAAAGTCTCACTAAACTCTAAGACAGACAATGAATAACAAAAGCCAAACAACAGCTGTCCACTTTGGAAAATGGGAAGGTCACTGATCAGCAAGTAATGTCACATCATTCTGTTCATGCTCTAAACCCTGGGATTCATCAGTAAATTTATCTCCTCTTTGTCACTAACATACACCAAAGGTTAAGGAAATTCTAAAGGGAGAAGCAATGCCTCTGTAACTACTTAGATAATGCTATATAAGCATACTAATTTAAAACTGCTCCATTTTTTCTTTTACAGATCATGCTAACACCAAAGAGTTTACTAATAAATTTAACAAGTTCAGATGATGAAAGATCAGTGCTCTTTTTTTGTTTGTTTGTTTTGGTTTGTTTTTTTGAGACTGGGTTTCTCTGTGTAGCCCTGGCTGTCCTGGAACTCACTCTATAGATCAGCTGGCCTCAAACTCCACAGAGATCCACCTGCCTCTGCCTCTCCATTGCTAGGATCAAAGGCGTGTGCCACCACTGTCAAGCTAAGGTCAGAGCTTTGATAAAAGAGAATAAACTGTGCATCACAGCCAGCTGTGGTAGCACACACCTGTGATCCCAGCATGTAGCAGGCAGAAGCAGGAGTCCAGTCTGAGCTAGCTAGCTATATTCAGTTCCAGGCCACAAAGACCCTGTCTCAAACATACAAATACAAACAAACAAACACTAGTGCATTATAGAAGATACCAACTATGAAATTTAGTTTTCCCTTACAGAATGATGTACTACCATTTTATCACAGGTAATGTAAATCTAGTAAAATTTTAGTATTATATACACATTGAGAAGTTTGGCAAGCAAAATCTTAGTTGAAACCTCAATTATTCCATGTTGGAACTTCCAAATATTCCAAGTCAAGGGATTTTTACTTTTGTATTAGAAGTTGGTGGTTTGAATGCCAGGTGTAGTGGTACAGGCCATCTAGACTGATGCTAAATCATTCTGTCTACAAACACCACCTCTAAGAGACTAGAAAAGTAAATTGTTTAACGGGTAACTACTGAGCACATACTAGGAAATGAGTATAATGCTGGGGTGCTTCCAAGCCATCATGGCCCACATTCTGCATTTCTATAATACTCATGACACTAGTACTTGAGATAATGATACTATATCAAGTCGGGCAGTGGTAGCACACGCCTTTAATCCCAGCTATCAGGAGGCAGAGGCAGGCAGGTCTTTTGAGTTCCAGACCAGTCTGGTCTACAGAGTGAGTTCCAGGACAGCCAGGGCTATACAGAGAAACCCAGCCTCAAAAAAAGATACTATATCAACAGTTTATAAATGATACATGTAAATATTATTTAATAATTATGTACATTGTTAATACCACAAATTATAACTAAACTAAAGCTCTGATGTTTTATTCTCACTCCTTACGGATATCTTACATATCCATTTTAGTGAAAATTACTGACCCAGGCTTTGATCCTACACAGAGTAACTTAGTTAGCTGTTTTCTCTGTGCCTTATTTTTAGACATAGCTTAGTGAAAAAATAATAAATAATAATTAATTAATTAATTAAAAATGAATGATTAGGCACAGGAACATTAAAATGTGCCTGTGCTGACTGAGCCATGTTTCCTGGACAAGTGTAGCTAACACACCTCCATCAAAGAAGCAAACAATGACCACAGCAAACCACAAATGAACATAATACAGAAATCAACAGATCATGTAGAACCCAGCCCCAATGCATACATCATAGCTTCTGCATCTATGATGCAGGGACCACCAAGAAAGAGGGGATGGGCCGGGCGGTGGTGGCGCACGCCTTTAATCCCAGCACTCGGGAGGCAGAGCCAGGTGGATCTCTGTGAGTTCGAGGCCAGCCTGGACTACCAAGTGAGTTCCAGGAAAGGCGCAAAGCTACACAGAGAAACCCTGTCTCGAAAAACCAAAAAAAAAAAAAAAAAAAAAAAGAAAGAGGGGATGGAAAGACTGTAAGTGCAAAAATACCAGCAAGTCTGCTGTGAAACAGTCTCTCCTAGAAATGCTGAATAAACAAGACCAGAACAATGCTAATATCAATGGACATGTTAACATGGAAGGGAGAAAATTTAACAGGGTCCTGCCCCATCCCACCCCTAGACAAAGAACTACAGCCAACTAATGATTGCTAGGACAAGAATTAGCCACTCCCAGGAATAAGCCCCATTACTGGTTCAATGAAGAGTGGTCAGCTCTGAAACCATACACATACAAACAACAAAAACAGATTCTGCAGGATATACACTTGTTCATATGCATACATATACATACCACACACATATATATATATAACAATAATCAAAGAAAGAGACTAAAAACTTGAAAGTGAGGGGGACATAGGAGGGGCTGGAGGGAGAAAAGGGAAGGAGGAAAATGATATAATTCTATTTCAACTAAAAGCATATTTTAGCCAGGCAGAGGTTGCCAAAGCCTTTAATCCCAGCATTAGGAGGCAGAGGAAAGCAGATCTCTCTGAGTTCAAGGTGAGCCTGGTCTACAAAGTGAGTTCCAAGACAGTCAGGGATACAAAAGAGAAACCCTGTTTCAAAAAAGGCATTTAAAAAATAAACCGCCAGGCGGATCTCTGTGAGTTCAAACCAGCCTGGTCTACAGAGGACAGGCACCAAAACTACAAGGAGAAACCCTGTCTCAGAAAACCGAAATAAATAAATAAAATCTTCATAGGTTGCTGTTAAAAAAAAAAATCCACAGCTATGTGTAGTGGCTCTTACCTGTAATCCTAGCATTTAGGAGGCTGAGGCAGGAAGACCGAAAGCTAGAGGCCAGTGTTGGTTACAAAACAGATTCAAGTTCAGCCTGAACTACATCAACTCTGTATCAAAAAAGACACAGCTAGAAAGTAGCTCAGGAGCAGAACCCTGCCTAGATACACAAGGTCCTAGGTAAGAGTCTCAGCACTAAGAAAGAAAGGATTGAGAAATTAATACACTATACAGTCAAGAACATTTTAAATCTGCCTGTTGATCCTTAATTAAAAGGGGGAGAAAGCATAATCCTGTTTCTACAAAGAAGGAAAAGAGGTGCAGAGAACAAATAAAATTACAGAAAATGTTTAATTTTGCTCTGAATTCTGAAATGTTTGTCATCCAACTTTTCTTTGAAGCCCTAGCTGGCCAAGAGCTCACTGTAGACCAGATAGCCTCAAACTCGGAGATCTGCCTATTTCTGCTTCCTGAGTGCTGAGATCAGTCATGTGCCACTATGCCAATCCTTGTCCAATGTTTTTTAAATGCTGTGTCCTGAGGACTTAGAAAACATTATTAAGAATATATAAGTTTCGCCTTTAATCTTAGAACTTAGCAGAGGTAGGTGAAAATCTGTAAGTTTGAGGCCAGCCTGGTCCATATAGAAAGTTCTATGGACAGCCAGGGCTACATAGAGACCCTGTCTTAAAAATATGAATATATATATATTCATATGTGTGTGTGTGTGTGTGTGTGTGTGTGTGTGTGTATACACAAACTTCAAGGGTTAATAAAGTAGCCTAGGTGGAAAAGTACTAACCATGCAAGGACCATTTGCAACACTCAGGTAACAAAGCTGTCCACGGTAGCCTGTGCTGGTAATTCCAATGCTGGGGAGATGGATACAGGCAACACTGCTGGGAATTTAATAACTGGCCTAATCACTGAGCCCCAAACTGGCGAAAGGCAGAAAAAGGTGAATGGCACCTGAGAAGATTCACACCTGAGGTTGTCCTCTAGCCTATCCATGTAAGTACGTATATGTACGTACGTGTGTGTGTGCGCGCGCGCTCTTGAGAAAGCATGTGTGTGCACATGCACACACACACACACACACACACACACACACACACACACACAGAATATACAAGCTATAACCCAGGCCTGTTGGTAGATACCTGTAATCCCAGCACTCAGACAGAGGCAGAGGCAGGCAGATTTATGAGTCCAAGGCCAGTCTGGTCTGTATAGTGAGTTCTAGGAAAATAAGGGCTACAAAATGAGATCCTGCCTAAACACACACACACACACACACACACACACACACACCACACACCACACACACACGCACGTTACAAACTGATATAACAGGGTAAAATCAAGAGATGTCAAATAAAGCTATTAAAATTCTCAATATCCATGAAAACAGACATAATTCCCTAGACAACACATGCATTCTTTAAATTAAAAATAATTAATAATAATAATAATAATAATAATAATAATAATAAAGTCAAGCTAGACCAGTGATTTGGACCAGCGGATAAAGGTACTCACTGCTAACTCGATAACCTGAGTTCAATCCCTGGGATCCACATGGTTAAGTGAGAACTAGCTCCTGAGTCAAAAACTGTCCTGTGGCTGAATGGTGGTGGTGGCGCACGCCTTTAATCTCAGCACTACGGAGGCAGAGGCAGGCGGATCTCTGTGAGTTTGGGGCCAGCATGGTCTACAGATTGAGTTCCAGGACAGCCAGGACTGTTATATAGAGAAACTTTGTCTGAGAAACCAAAACAACAACAAAAAGAACAAAAGCGTCCTGTGATCACCATATATATACACTATGGCAAACATATACAAATAAATATAATACAAATATTTTAACAAAAAGGCAAGCCTCTTGTATATCTCAAGGTATTTATGATACAAGCCAAAAAAAAAAAAAGTTATCATTAACACATCTTTCCAAAAATGTTTAAAGCTACATACTTTCAGAAAAGTAAAAGTTAAAAAAATAACTGGCAGTCTAACCACAATAGGATATAAACCCAAAATCCATCCTAATTTTGAGTGCCTCAAACATAAACCAGACTGCTCTTTCACTCAGGTCCAGTGTTAGGTCACTAACATAACACTGCATTTCAAGGTCCCCTTTTGCTGTTAAACTGCCTGCAATTCTTGTTTGTGGTAATACATCAGACTTTTTTTTTTAATGCTGTGTAATTATGGATAAGCAGTAGGTAATGCTCAATCATTTAAATTAAAGCCAAAGGGTCAAATAGTTCTACCAAGCTTATTTTTTTTCTTTTTTTTCTTGCTTTTTTGTTTTATTTTTGTTTTTTTCCGGTTTTACAAGACAGGGTTTCTCTGTATAACAGCACTAGCTATCCTGGAACTCACTTTGCAGATCAGGCTGGCCTCGAACTCTTGGAGAGACAACTGCCTCTGCCTCCGAAGTGCGGGGATTAAAGGCATGTGCCACCACCGCCTGGCCCAAGCTAGTTTTTTATTTGTCAAATCCAATCTGCCCCATCTCACCTTATACAAAGTAAACAGATAAATAAAACTGATGCAGACATTAGCACCTATTTATTCAGGCGCCCCCAAAAGGTTCTCGAGCCATTCTGTAGACTCAGAAAAAGCTCTATAAAATTTTGAAGTCTGATGTCTAATTTGAGTGAGCAGCATCATGTATAAAAGTTGCCTGTATTAAACGTATCCTGTTTACACTCACAAACTATTTTATCAACTTGATCCTCTTTTGGTTTAAAATCCCTGCAGCAAAACTGACAAAAAAAAGAAAAACCCCACATCCAAATAACCTTTACTAAGACTTTAATACATACTTTGCTACTTCAAATATGCATTTTAAAATTCCACAGACATGCCTCATAACAAATTAAATGAAAACCTTTCACCAGATCATTTTAAAATGTATCAATTCATTTATATTTTAAAATGTACAATCTTGCTGGGCATGGTGGCCCACGCCTTTAATCCCAGCACTTGGGAGGCAAAAGCAGGTGAATCTCTGAGTTCAAGGCCAGCCTGGTCTACAAAGTGAGTTCCAGGACATCCAGGGCTACACATAGAAACCCTGTCTCGAAAAACAAAAAAACAAAATGTACAATCTTAATTTGATATAAAATAAATCTGCAAGAGCTGGAATAAAGTTTAATTTTAGAATTTCTTAACACCAGGTATATCACTGGTATTCGCACCCTTAAACTTAGAAACACTTCTGAACCTTGCAGCTGTAAATCAATTTGACTGTGCCCTATTTCATGCCAGGTAAGCCAATGACTAATTGCCCCCAGACCTGTCAAGCTTAACAGCATTCAGGAAATGATTGGTCTAGGCTTGGAAATACATCAAGAATTTGGAATATTTCTCATACTGAAACAGGGAGAAAAAGTTCAACTAAGACTGTGTTTAGAACAATCATCATGCTATTGGGAGAGAAAGGCACCACTGAAAGGATTATTTTTGCTATTCTGCTCAGTCCAAAACTGATGCAACTACAATTCTGCATCTTACCTATTTATTAGGTAGTGGGTCCAGTGAACTCATAATTTTCCTTGTATATGAACTAGATCTCACTTCTAAATCCTCGCTTTAAAATGTCTTTATTTTTTACTTAAAATGTCATCATATTTTCTTTTTCAATCTCAAGCTACAAAAACCACCTGGCGCACGGCTGAATTTTTTTGTCTTAGAAATCTGTTAACAATAATGTCTGGCTTCTAATCTGCTTAATGTTTTTCACTTCTTACCAAGAAAATCCATTAAACGTCGGAAATAAATACAAGCACCACACAAACACACACTCAAATCTCAGTCATGAAAAATTAAGTCACATTCCGGCCACAAACTGTGCAAGACACTTCCAGTTAGCGTGAGCTTTAGTGATCATGGATCAAGAGTGTGGTAGGGGGTTGGGGCTGTTAACAACACAGTGTGAATCAGAGCCAATGGCAGCAGCAGCAGCAGGCTAGGACTGACAGCAAGGCCAGTCTCTGGAGGGAGATGTAACACAGTATCACAATGCTGGATTTCCGAATGCCATTTTAGGGGGAGCGAGAGGGTAAGAACTGGGAATCAAGTGCACTAAACCCGTCTGATCAATGTCCGAGGAGAGGAAACCTAAGACAAGGTCTTATGGCAACACCAGTTTGCCTAGTCTCTTCTCGCCTTAAACACAACTTCATTTCGGGTCTTTCTTTAATCAAAGTCAACCGCTGAAAAGGTGAGAGGTGGCAGTAGTAAATGGAAGGATGGTCATTGCCCTCAGCAGAGCGGCAAAGACCCTGGGAAAAACCAGAGGTTCCCTAATAGGAAAGGACTTCCAGGAGCAAAAAGAACGCTCTGCAGCCGCCCTCTCTTCCCCAGCCAAGGCTGTCAGGAACCAGATTAGCATGTTGTCGGAGGCTTTTTTTTTTTTTTTTTTTTTTTAATGAAAGAGTGATATGAGAAAATGGCACTGAAGGATGAGGGGGGCCTGGAAGGAAGGGTTGAACCATCCCAGAAGCGATGGACAGGGCTCCCCTGGACCCAGACAAGATAACAACGCCACCGGAGCGCATCGAATGGCCAGCCAGCGCCCGGTACCCCCGTCACCGAGACAGCTTCGCCCCCTCCCCTAGCGCCCCAATTCCCAAACACCGCTCCCCACTCCACCTCCCTGCCCTCGATATTCCCACGGCTGGCCTCCGGTCCTTCGCCAGCCCCCCCACGCCCCAGCCGCCCCAGCCTCCCGTCCCTCCCGGCCACCCACCCCCGGGCGCCCGGCGCTGGCCTCCCCGCAGCTCGCCCGACCCCTCCCCCTCACCTCTCCTCAGCGCCTCCTCGTAGCTGAGGAATCCGATCCGTGACTCCTTGGCGCCCATGCTCCCTTCATCCCCTCGGCCGGGGGTCGGAGCCTGGTCTCGCCCCCACCCCCACCCCCACCCTCCCGCCTCCTTCGCGGCGTCGCCGGCTGACGGTGTCGGCGTCCCCGGCCCCCTCCTCCCCCAACACTAACAAGTGCGGCTTCTGCCCCGGCGACTCCTCCCGACCGCCGCCGCCACCGCCGCCGCCGCCGCCGCCGCCTCCTCCATGCCGAGTCACGTGACCCGCTCCCACCCCGCCCCCTTCCCCTCCCTCCTACTCCGCCCTTCTCTCTCTCTCTCTCTCTGTCTCTCTCTCCTCCCTTCGCTTCTCTCCTCACTCCTCCTCTCCGCCCCTCGGCCGCCCCTCCCGTCAGCCCCGCCGTGGGTCACCTGACCCCGAGGCCCGGGACTGTTCCGGGTAATGGCCGCCCGGGGGGGGGGCAGGGAGGAGGAGGGAGCGGGGGGGGGGGAGGGACACGCTCCGCCCCACCCCACGCTGACAGCGCGCGGGAGCGCAGGGGGCGGGCCGGTCCCGCCGCCGCACGTAAGCGCGTCCTCGTCGTCTTCCCGCCAATCGTTGGCCTCGAACCCCGCCGCGGCGCTCGGCTGGAGAGGAGGGCAGTGACTTCCGGGGCGCCCGAGGACGGTTCTTCCCGCCCCCACGCTCTGGCGTCCGACGGGCGGGGCCGGAGCGATGACGGTTGGTGCTGCGGTGGCCGAGACCCACCTTGGCCGGGGGGTCCGAGGGAAGCGGGGCGGGAGACAAAGGGGCGGGCAGGCGGGGAACCCCCCACCCCACCCCACCCCACCCCACCTCACCGTGTTCAGGGGGTTTGGGGCAGAAGAATCTCAAGGCTTCTCTGAGAAGATACTGTATTGCCTCCTAGTAGGTGGACCCTAGTGACAGGGCATTGAACCTTGTCATAAAATGGAGTGTTTTCTTTTCTGCGCCTCCCCATGACCGGCTGTCTCAGTTTTCCTTTCACTGTCTTAGGCCCACCCACCACACACACACACACACATACCACCCACACACACCCAGTTTTATAAGCCCCCTTGGATGTCTTGCTTTGGTTGGGTTGGATTGGATTTGTTTCTGATGCTGAGTTCTTTGTAGCCCAGGCTGGCCCCGAGCTAGGCGATTCGCATGCCTCAACCTTCCCACGTACTGGTTCTACAGAGCACCACCATACCGGGCTCTGCCTCCTTTATGTACAAGTTCCTTATGTTTCTTCAGCCCAACACTTGACCTCCTCTAGAAATGAGACAGTTCAAGACAGTAGCTTGCTTCAAAAGAATATGTATTTTTAAAGTGTGAATTCAATGTCACTGAGTACATTTATTACATCGTTATGCAGCCTTAGCAGTTTATCTTCAAGACTACTTCATCTAGCAGAGAACTGAAACTTACTCACTCAACAGCAATGCTAGTCTTTTCTCACACCAGTTCATGGCAACCACTGTAAATTGAACCACTTTTCTCCTATGACTGGCTTATTTCACTTAACATGTTCTCATGTGATTGTGAACTTCTCAACTTGTGTTGTAGCATAAAGTAGATTTTCCCACTTCTAAGAATGTCTCCAGAGGGATGTGTGAACAGCTATTTGTGCACTCATACTTGTAGCCGTAGTATATACAATAGTCAACATTAAAACAGCCAGGAAGTGTTGGCTCTAGTCTTTAATCCCAGTACTCCAGTACTCCGGAGGCAGAGACAGGTAGATCTCTGAGTTCCAGGCCCCCTGGTCTACAGAGCAAGTTCCAGGACAGCCAATACTACCCATAGAAACTCTGCCTCAAAAAAAAATAAAATAAAAATAAGCAAATACCATAAGTTAGTAAACAAAATATGGTATAAATACAATGGAATTTTTTTTTCATTTCCTTTTGGAGGGGGGTGAGACGTTCTTATGTAACTAACTAGCGGCTGGCTGGGCTGGAACTTTCTGTCAGTCCCCCTGCTTCTGCCTACAGATACTACAAACATGTGCCCCACACCTAGTTCACATTCCCTCTCATTTTAATTATAGTGTGTATCTGTCTTGACCATGAAAGTCATAATGTGAAGCTTCTCAATAAGGAAACAACATTGAAACATAATTATTTGGATTAGAGTAGACCCAAGGTGCCAATTAGATAATTTAAGGCCAGGAGAAGGATTTCAGTTCCTGAAGCCGACTGATTGTCATATGCCCTGACAGAGAAAGGTGTTCTCTACTTACCTTTCCTGGTGGACCAGATCAACAGCGTGGACGAATTAGTCACAGCACTGCCCTTTCCAGTTCTCTGAGGCAGTTCATTTAAGACCTGAGATTAGCTGTATTAAAAACCCCATGAATCAGGGATAAATTTCAAACCCTTTAATTTCCATGTCATCAGGTCAGTGTGTCTTCAGACAAAACAATTCAGCCATCCTGCACAGTATGAGTTCTGAATTAGGTTATTCTAAAGGAAGAATCTAAACCAAGATTTCAGCTTTGAGGAACAAAATCCCTTAAGCGTTCAGATGCAAGATACAGCATGCATTACTACTTTTCCAAATAGTGTGTAACAATGACCTCACAGTATAAGGGATGGGCTTGGGTGTTTAACTTATTTCCCTTTGTGGCACTGCCCCACTTGAAAGCTGGGACTGCTATTGGAATTTGTCTCATGAGATGATTATCACAAAAATATCAGGGAAGACTAAATTTAAAACCTACTAAAGTTTAAGTATTACTCTCACATAGGAATTTTCAGGACTTTGTCATTTCCTGGAAATGGTGGTTTGCACCTATAATCCCAGTACCTGGGCCACAGAGGCAAGAAAATCACCAAGTTCAAGGTCAATCTAGTTTACATAGCAATGTCCTGTCCCAAAACACAATAATATGTAAGAAAGGTTTTGTTCTTAAGTTTCAGGCCTGGCTTCCCCCTAGGATCATAAAAATGTTTCATTCCATCACGGACTTCATTCCTAAAAATTAGGAATTGAGAGAGAAAAGTATGAAGTACCATTTCTCCTTTGTCTGAGTTAAATTATGCATATTATTGAAGAAGGCAGTGAGAAGGATAGTTATGTTGGATGAGAATTTTAAATGTTAGGCTGAGATAAGAACCTGCCTCTGGTTTGTATCACAAGTCATGCAGCCAAATGTTAAACATCTCCCTATAACTTAAAATTGATACAATACTTATGTTTGATGATGCAGAAAATGTAAAGTCTACTTGTCACTATGCTGAAAGAATTCTATTAATCATTTAGCTTCTTCAGTTTCACTTAATCCATTGAGGAGTTGGCCAGCTACCTCACTTTAAGCATTAGGTTGTACTTAGGAAACCATTCCTTTAGCCGTAATTACATGCCTGTTGAAAAAGTTATCCATACAAAGATTTAAAGCATGGGAGATTAGTATGTCATTTCTGCTTCTGAGTGGGCACTCTAAATGACAATATTCCGTAGTTTGTATTCCTGGAGAAACGACATAAAAAGAGGTCAGAATCATTTTAGTACTTACCAAAGAAGCCTAGCTACACTAGAGGTAAACTAATAGAATAAGGAGGGATAGACCAACACCTAATCTAGAGTAATCCGACTGCCACAAGAAGAGGCCAGTGCCCTATGAAGTCCGACTATCCAGTAAGTGAATTGATTTTCAGTATTAGGATTGTTACCTTATAGTTTACACAACTTGAAGATGAAGACACATGTATTATAATTGTATTTGCAGTACATCACTTTGCTATTTTATGCAAACAATACATCTCTAAAAAATATTTTCTGCCAGTGTAGTAGCACACACTTTTTACCCTAACACTCAAGAGGCAAAGACATGTATAACTCCCAAGTCCCAGGCCAGCCAGGGCTAAATGGTGAGAACTTGTCTCCAAAAAAAAAGTTTTTCAGTTGGTATTCAAGTGTCTACAATGTGAGCTCACTGCTTCTCCCAGTCTCATTCCCTAAAGGAAGGTGTTTTCCATGTATGTAATATTGTACTCTTTTACATACATCTTTCATAGTCAACATACCGAATGAACTTCTTGGGAGGGGTTTGTTTTGTTTGTTTATTGGTTGGTTTTTAGCTTTTTGAGACAGAGTTTCTCTCTGGCTGTCCTGGAACTGGCTTCATAGACCAGGCTGGCCTCAAACAGATCCACCTGCCTCTGCCTCCTGAGTGCTGAGATTAAAGGTGTGCAACAACACCACCCATCAAACTTCTGGTTTTTTATTAAATCCATTCTTGTATCTCAGACTTTTTCTGCAAAGTCATCCTAGTTATTTGTAGATTGTAATTCTTTTAAATATGTATAAAATGCCAACACATGTATTTTTTTTTCCAATTATCATTCTTTCTAGACTTTGAATCTTTACTTGATCAAAAACTATTCTGCTGTGGAGCATGCCACACCTGTAAAATCCCAGCACATGGTGGGTCAAGGTAGAAGGGTTGGGAGTTCAAGGTCATCCTTAGCTACATATCTAGTTCTAGGACTGCCTGTGGTGTGTGAGAACCTGTCTCAAAAAACAAACAGCAGAAACCAATGAACTATTCTGACACTCATGAACATCCTAACAAATTCTAGAACCTAGAGAGATGGCTCCATGGTTAAAAACACTTCCTGCTATTTGAGAGGACCTGAGTTCAGTTTCCACCACCCATGTTAGCAGCTCACAACTTCCAGCTCCAGGGAATTTGATGCCTTCTAACCTCTGCTAGCGCCTATACAGATATGGTGCAATCACACACACACACATCACACACACACACACACACACACACACACACACACGTACTGAGACATATGTTCCTGCTACAAATAGCTATTTAACAGCCAGTGATTGTGTTATAATTTGTAAACTGCCAGGTAATTCCAATAGAAGTAAAGACAGGGAAAATCACTGGAATCTTTAAATCTAAAAAGCTAGAAAATAGCATTTGTACCAAAAAAAAAAATAGTTTGCCAATTCAGTTGAAGTTCTAGTACTCTGGTAGAGGTAATGGAGAGAATCAAATCTGGGTTTCCTAGAAAAGGGAAGGAAATTAATATAAAAAAGAGGATGTTGGCCGGCCTTTCATTTGTACCTACTCAACATTTTCCCACTGCTCTAACATTTAGTATAAATGTTAAAAATAACTCGTTTTAATAGGTGTAAAGAAGCTTTTGTGTGATAAATCATAGTGAATACAAAGAAAGTTTCCTGGGGTGTGTGTGTGTGTGTGTGTGTGTGTGTGTGTGTGTGTATGCCTGACTGCCATGGTGCTCCTGTTTAACTTGTTACAGTCAGAGGACAATTTTTGAGTGTCAAGATCTTTCCTTCTACCATGTGGATTCCTGGGATCAAACAAGTTGTCAGGCTTGATGGCAAGACCTTCCCTGATGACCCATCTCACCAGCCCCAGAAGAAGTTTGTGTGTGTGTGTGTGTGTGTGTGTGTGTGTGTGTGTGTGTGGTGTGTGTGTGTGTGTGTGTGTGTGTGTGTGTGTGTGTGTGTGGTTGTTTATTTGTCCTTGGAATTACTATAACCAAGATAAACACAGGGCAGTGTGGAAACCTACAGTAGTGAAAGATATCAGATCAAACCAAAGGAGGAGGGTGAAGGAGGAAAGCATGCAGGGTGTGACTCTTAAAGGACAAATAAGAAACCAGCCTTTTATTCATGCCAACAAATCCAAAATGCCTACTATTTGTTAGAATTGAGCAAGGTAAAACTTCCCACATTCTCACGGATTTTACACTCTAGTAGTAAAAAGGTCATAGAAAATTGGTAGTGTTTAGGAATCAGTTAAATTCTATGGAGAAAAATTGCAGAGAAAACAGTGTTGAGATGAAGGTTACAGAGTAAAGTAGAGTGGGGAGTTCAAAAGTGGAGACAAGTGAGCAGTCATGTAGATGGCCAAGGGAAGGCAGTGAGGCAGCATCCTTGACAGGTAATCAACAAAGAAGCAAGTGTACCAGCAGCAAGGGAGTGAATATCAGCAAATCCTCCTTAAATGACTTTGGCTCTTACTCTTTGGAAACTAAGATGCTTTTGATGATTTCCTAATAAAAAAAAAAAAAAGATGCCATACTTTATTTTATAATGCTGCTGGACATCAAACCCAAGACTCATAGTAAATAAGCTCCTCTCTCTCTCTCTCTCTCTCTCTCTCTCTCTCTCTCTCTCTCTCTCTCTCTCTCTCCCTCCCTCCCTCCCTCCCTCCCTCCCTCCCTCCCTCCCTGGTTTTTTCGATACAGGGTTTCTCTGTTTAGCAATCGTGGCTGTCCTGGAACTAGCTCTGTAAACCAGGCTGGCCTAAAACTCACAGAGATCTGCCTACCTTGGCCTCCCAAGTGCTGGGATCAAAGGCATGCACTACCATCACCTGGCTGATAAGCAATCTTATCACTGAACTATATCTACAGGCCAGACATGTTAAAAAGAATATATTTCCCAGTGTATATACACAAGCAAATACACACAGAATCTGGAATGAGAAGAGAAAGAACAAAACAATCAGGATATCTCCACACCGGCAATGAGGGTTATGGGTAAAAGGTTGCATTCCAGATTTTTTTTTTTTTTTTTTTTTTTGGTTTTTTGAGACAGGGTTTCTCTGTGTAGCTTTGCGCCTTTCCTGGAACTCACTCGGTAGCCCAGGCTGGCCTCAAACTCACAGAGATCCGCCTGGCTCTGCCTCCCAAGTGCTGGGATTAAAGGCGTGCGCCACCACCGCCCGGCAACATTCCAGATATTTTGTAATAAGGCCAATGGGACTGGAGAGAGATGGCTCAGTGGTTAAGAGTGCTTGCTGTAACAGAGTTACAGAGCGTACTAGCTTCCAACCTAGCTGAGAAAGTGAGCCACAGGTACAGAGAGAGAACCTGCCTCAAATGAAGAGGCAGAGAGTGGTAAAGGACACATTGGCTTCTGTGCATGAGTACACACATGCACATAAATGCCATATGAATATGTCTATAGAGTATAGATTAGGGTGGGTGAATGAAGCATGATCCTAATTAGTCTTAACAATAAAAACCCGGAATCAGCCATGCATGGTGGTACATGCCTTTAATCCCAGCACTTGGAAGGCAGAGGTAGGTGGATCTCTGTGAGTTCGAGGCCAGCCTGGTCTACAAAGTGAGTTCCAGGAGAGCCAGGGCTGTTACACAGAGAAATCCTGTCTCAAAAACCAAAAAAAAAATAAAATAAAATAAAAACCTGGAGTCAGATATCAAGGGCAAAAGCTGAAAGATCAGAAAAGCAGAGCAGCCAGACACCTAGAGACTTCTTATCTCTATGAATCCTCAGACCGAATGGGGCTCGGGGATCCTGTCTCTACCTGCCTTATATTCCTGTCTCCACTTCCCTAGTGCTGGGACTAAAGATGTGTGCCACTACTATCTGGCCTCTAGTGGCTAGCTCTGCCCTCCCATCTCCAGGAAAGCTTTATTTGCCAGAACACAAACAAAATATCACACAACAAGTGAATATTCAAGGATTATTCCAAAGTTGATGGTGTCAGTAACTTGAGGGATAGGGTTGCTATTGAAGTAAAGAAGACAAGAAGAAGAGAAAGTCTATAGTCCAAGGTCATGAGTTCATTGGTTTTATTTGAGATGGCTGTTAGACATCCAAGTTGAGATTTTTGAATAGAGTTTTGATTTGCTTTTTGTTTTTTCAAGACAGAGTTTTGTATAGCTCTGGCTGTCATGGTATTTGGTCTATAGATCAGGCTGGCCTCCAAGTCAGAGATCCATCTGCCTCAGAACTGGAAAGCAGAGATAGGTGGATTTCTGTGAGTTCAGAGCCAGCCTGGTGTACATAGCTCCAGGACAGCCATAGCTACAGAGACCCTGTCTCAAAAAAAGAGAGAGGTTTAAAAAAATGAGAGAAGTTTTGGGGGTTTGTTTGTTTTGGTTGGTTGGTTTTTTTGTTTTGTTTTAGTTTTTCAAGACAGGGTTTCTCTGTTTAGCCCTGGCTGTCCTAGAACTCACTGTGTGGAACAGGCTGTCCTGGAACTCACAGAGTTCCAGGCCTGCCTCTGCCTCCAGGTGCTGGGATTAAAGATGTGGGCCACCACCTGGCTACTTTATTGCGTTTTAAAACAGTTTTGGATGTTAACCCAGCATCACTGCTGCTACATTCTAGTCATTAAAGCAGTCAAAAAGTTTGTTCCAAGCCGGGCAGTAATGGCACAAGCCTTTGATCCCAGCACTCAGGAGGCAGAGCCAGGCAGATTTCTGTGAGTTTGAGGCCAGCCTGATCTACAGAGTGAGATCCAGGACAGGCTCCAAGACAACACAGAGAAACCCTGTCTTGAAAAAAAAAAAGTTTGCTCGGGGCTGGAGAGATGACTCAGTGGTTTAGAGCACTGGCTGCTCTTATAGAAGACCGCGCTTCAATTCCCAGCACTCACATGGCAGTTTATAACGGTAGCTCCAGTTCCAAGGGATCCAACACCCTCTCACCAATGCACATTAAAAAATTAAATTAGGGGCCTGGAGAGATGGCTCAGAGGTTAAGAGCACTGGCTGCTCTTCCAGAGGTCCTGAGTTCAATTCCCAGCAACCACATGGTGGCTCACAACCATCCGTATTGAGATCTGGTGCCCTCTTCTGGTGTGCAAGGAGACGGAGCACGTGTGTGTGTGTGTGTGTGTGTGTGTGTGTGTGTGTGTGTTTGTGTGTGTAAATACATGAATAAACATCTTTAAAAAAAATTAAATTTTTTTTAAAAGTTTGCTCAACGGGAGGAGAAATCATCTCCACAAATACTGTTATTAACAATCTACTTTCTGGTCATAGCAATCTGGAATCCTCCCCCATGTAAGAAACATTTACCCTTCTTCCAAAACTCATTAGTACATCAAGTTTGGGCTTGGAGTCTAGGAGCTATAAGCAACTAGATTAGATCCAGGAGTGACTGAGGCATCTCAGGGATTCTTCCTGAATGTTTTTGACCAGACACCTGTTATAAGTAAATATATACTGAGTTTATTTAGGGGAAAGAGACATTATGCAATATACCTTAAAATAGTTCAGAAAAAAAATGTTTTTACACAGATATTTATACATTTTTGTGAAGATAGATTTGTAGAGATTATCTTTCACCCCTGGAGCATGGGTAGAATTTTGTAACTGCTTTAGTCAACAGAAATCAGAAGAAATACTGTGGTCTTTGTTTGGTCATGTATATATATGCATATGATCATACATACCCATATACATACATATAAACGTATACCAAGACAAAACTCAAATTGTAAAACAAATGGAGGAAAATGTTAATGGGTATTGAATCTGGACTTGTAGTCTTTGGATTGTTCTCTTTTATCTTTCCTGAGAGCCAAAATCCTCTCCAAATAAAAATTCTTTTAATGTGATGCACATGGAATAAGTCCTGAACATCAATATTTTTATAGGTTTAAATCAGTGTCAAATTGTAACTTTCATATTAACATTAGGGATTAAGGGAAGACACTCTACCCAGATGTATATAAAATGTGTACAAAAAGACAGATCCATTTTGGAGACAGTCCTTTGAGAGGAGAAATTTGGCCAAATTGAAACTTAGTTTTCTAGTACTCTTTTAATTACATGCAATAGTAAAGATAAATTGACTCTTCCTTTAGCTTGTAGTGAAATTGTAGAACTGTAGGAGAAAGAAGCTTGTCATCCTCCTTGTAAAGAAAGAGATTGGGATTAGCCTTCCAGGAGCCCCATGCTGATGCTCCCAGTGCCAAGTTCCAAAACAGCAGCTGCTGAGATAGTCTCCTCATGTTTCCAGTTTGAGAAAGATACTTAAATAAAGCTTTGGTTTTGGTTTGGTTTGTTTTTTTTTTTATTTTTGAGACAGGGTTTCTCTGGATAGCTCTGGCTGTCCTGGAACTCACTCTGTAGACCAGGCTGGCCTGCAACTCAGGGATCTGCCTGTCTCTGTGCTGGGACTAAAAGCATGCACCACAACCACCACCCAGCTATAAAATGAGTTGTTTTTGTTTGTTTGTTTTTTCCCCGGAGCTGGGGACTGAACCCAGGGCCTTGCGCTTGCTAGGCAAGCGCTCTACCACTGAACTAAATCCCCAACCCCTAAAATGAGTTTTTTAGTAGGGTTTATTCCTTGTTTGGGGATTGTAGCACTTGTTAAAAAGACTCTTGCTGGTTGGTAGTGGTTCACGCCTTTGATCCTAGCGCTCGGGAGGCAGAGGCAGATGAATCTCTGAGTTTGAGGCCAGCCTGGTCTATAAAGCCAGTTCCAGGACATCCAGGGCTATGAAAAGAAACCTGTCTTGAAATCTAACAACAAGAACAAACAAAAAACTAACAACAAAAAGCCAACCTAATTTTATGAATACTAATATTCTTAAAAGACACTTGATGGCTACTTAATGAATTTATATACTTTGTTTCTTCCAAAATTGATTATTCTAAATCAGGGCATAGTAGTCCATTCTGTAATCCTAGCACTCAGGAGGCAAAGACAAGAGTACCAAAAGTTTGAGGCTGCCGGGCGGTGGTGGCGCACGCCTTTAATCCCAGCACTCGGGAGGCAGAGCCAGGTGGATCTCTGTGAGTTCGAGGCCAGCCTGGGCTACCAAGTGAGTTCCAGGAAAGGCGCAAAGCTACACAGAGAAACCCTGTCTTGAAAAACAAAAAACAAAAAACAAAAAACAAAAAAAAAAAAAAAAGTTTGAGGCTAATCTGAGTTACCAGTTGAACTGGAGACCAATTTAGGCTATATAGCGAGACTCTGGCACATGGGGTGTGGGGGCTGAGTATTCTGACATCATTACTCTTACATCAAAGGAAAAAAATAGGAGATTTCAGGTAAGATGGCAAATCAGAAGCCAACTTCATATGATACAGGGAATGAGAAAACAAGGATAACAAAGAATAGACTATTCCAAAGAGAAAGTGAGGAAGCTCATTGAAAACTCAAAAAGGGATAGGACAGCTAAAAAGTACCAGGAAAAACAGGGGTACTCAGCAAAAAATAAGCAGCATAAGGCTCCAGCTGTACAGCTCCCTGCCAAGGAAAAGAGAAACAGAACCCTCACCAAAAGGTAAGCCCAGCAGCCTAGGCGAATGAATGGCAGTCCTACCCACAGGGCAAGTCCCAGCTCTCTCCAAACTCCAATCCAGCTAGAGGTGCTTATGAAGGTGATTCTTCAGATTCCCATTTCATCACACCATGTCTCAGAGGATAGTGGCTTGGTGCCATATTGGGAGAGAACCTGTTGAACACTGAGTTAACCTGGGGTATAGTAGTAAGGAGCAATCCCAAGTCAAGGAGCTTTAGTTAACCTGCCACAGCCCCAGGGTAAGAAGGCAGTTGTGGCTAGTGGGAAAACCACATATTGACAAGCTGAAAAGTTCAGGAGGCCAAAGGATTGACTCAGGAGGTGAAGTATACAGGGAGAGGTAGCCCACCCTGGGAATAACTGGATAGCCTGAGTCTGAGGCCTCTTGGAATCACCTGTCTTCTGCAAAGTTCACTGCTCTAGAGACTGGGAACTCTGAAGCTCCAGTGGGCTCCTTTACATCTACAGCCTTGTTCATCTGATGGGAGTATTTAAAGTTTAGTGGGTTTTCAAAGTGCAGGACAGATCTTCCTGTACAGAATTCAGTGCCTTGTTTGTTTCCTGCTCTCCCTACCTAAAGCTATCCAAGAATGTACAAATTGGCCGGTCTTGGGAGAGTTGGAGAATCCAGCCAGCCAGCAGACTACAAAGCTTAGTTTGGTCAGCAGAAACCCCTAGTAAAAAGGAAACTATGGGGCTGGAGAGATGGCTCAGAGGTTAAGAGCACTAACTGTTCTTCTAGAGGTCCTGAGTTCAATTCCCAGCACCCACATGGTGGCTCACAACCATCTGTAATGAGATCTGGCTCCCTCCTCTGTGTACATAATAAATAAATAAATCCTTAAAAAAAAAAAAAAAGGAAACTGCTAGCCGGGCGGTGGTGGCGCACACGCCTTTACTCCCAGCACTGGGGAGGCAGAGGCAGGAGGATCTCTCTGAGTTCTAGGCTAGCCTGGGCTACAAAGCAAGTTCCAGGACAGGCTCCAAAGCTACACAGAGAAACCCTGTCTTGAAAAACCAAAATAAAAAGGAAACTACTAAAGTGAAGACAGCCCCAGCAGAATCTGATACCTCCCAATATAAGCTGAGCAGAAATAGTGAAGACCAAAGTCTATGAGTTCAAATCACACACATGAAGTCTCCACCACTTTTCAAGGACCCAGAAGAAGCTTTAAAATTTTATCGTTCCTTGTGTCCTCTCACCCTTTGATACTGTACTAGTATCATTTTGACTTTTCTCAAGTTCATTTTTATGTATCTATGTGTAAATTACAGGTGCATACATGCCACAGCACACTTGTAGATGTCACCTTCCTCCCGTTGAGGCAAGATCTCTTGTTTCTGCTGCTGTACTGTCTATTCCAGGCAATTCTCCTGTCTCTGCCTCCCATCTCAACATAGAACTGCTAAGATTACAGATTCCTGGCATTGACTCTGGTTTTTACTTGGGTTTAGGGGAACAAATTTAACTTGTCGGGCTTGTATGGTTTTTTGCATGTCTCTGCATATGCTCCTGTGAAGGTCCGAGGACAGCTTACAGGAGTTTGTTCCCCCTTCACCATATGGAGCCCAGGGATTAACACAGGCCAACAGGCTTGCTTTATCTGCTGAGCCATCTCACTGGCCCTAAGATTTTTTTAAATAATATTTTTGTTTATTCTTCAACAATTTTGCATGTGTATACAATTTATTTTGATCATTTCTACCCTTTAAGGCCCCTATACTCCTTCCTGATCTCCTAACATATTTCCCTCCCACTTATTTTATTTTTGTATGTATGGGTGTTTGCCAGCATGTATGTGTGTGTACCAAGTGTATACAGTGCCTGAGGAGGCCAGAAAAGAGGGAGTGGAGTTAGAGGCTGTTGTGAGCCACCACAAAGGGAATTGAACCCAGGTCCTCTGGAACAGCAGCAGTACTTTTAAATACAGTCATCTCTCTACCCCCCACTTTAAAAATATCCCTCTGAGTCCAGTTAGTGTTACTGGAGTACACACATGGGTGTGACATCATCCACTGGAGTGTGAGCAGCATATCAGCAGCCCCACCCCTGAAGAAAAAAATGAATCTTCCTCCCCCAGAAGCCATCAACTGAGAATAGCTCCTAATTAGGGGTGAGGCCTTATGAGCATCTACCAAATGCTAGGTGTATTTGTATAGCTTGTTCAGTTTGGTGATATTGCTGTTAGAGCAATTATTGTCGCCTCTGAGTGGTACTGGGGATTGAGTCCTTGAGAACAGGCTCCTCACTGAGATCTCCCAAATAAATCCAGAAAAGATGTCCAAACCAATAGAAAGGCAAATCATAACACAGAAACATGACAGTATAGGGTAATAAGACTACTACAAAAGACCATTACTCCCCAACTACTAAATTTAAAGATTGTGAGCTGGGTAAAATGTAGAATAAAGAATTCACATTTTTACCTGGAAAAATAATTACTTCAAGGAAAATACAAACAAGCCCATTAATGAAATAAGGAGGTCAATTCAGAGCCTAGAGAAGAAAGTCAAGAGTGTAGATGAGGAAGTTAGCAATGTGGCTAAGAAATGTGAATCAAAAATATGGATAAGAAATTCGGCAAGGAAATTGAGATTTGAAGAAAAGAAAAAAAAGTAACAAAAACCACAACCAAAAAAGAAAAAAAAAAGCCGGCACTCAGGAGGCAGAGGCAGGTGGATCTCTCTGAGCCTGGTATACAGATTGAGTTCCAGGACAGCCAAGACAGAAAAATCCTGTCTCAAAGAAAACAAAGCAAAACAAACAAACACAAAATAAAACAGGGTGGAGCCAGGTGGAGAGTGGCCCCTACCTTTAATCCTAGCGCTTAGGAGACAGAGGTAGGCAGATCTCTGTGAGTTCGAGGTCAGCCTGGTCTACAGAGCGAGTTCCAGGACAGCCAGGGATGTTACACAGAGACACCTGTCTCAGAAAACAAAAAACAACAACAACAACAACAAAAAAAAAAACCAAACAGGTGGGAATGAAAAACTCAATGAATGAACTAACAAGCCAAGCATTGTGGTAAGTACCTGTAATCCTAACACTCAGGAAGTATAGGTAGGAGAATTGGAAGTTCAAGGTAATCCTCAACTACATAGCAAGACTGAACGCCTGGGCTACATGAGACCCTTTAACACTACTGATGATGATGATGATGATGATGATGATGATGAAAGCACAACCAATAGACTAGACAAAGCAGGACAAAAAATATAAAGGATAGAGGAAAAGATCAAGAAAATACCACAAGCAGACATCAATGAACAACAACCAAAAATGGGCATGACCACAGCTCCAGACCTCTGGAATACGATCAAGAGCCAAACCTACAGTCAGGCATGATGGTGCAGTATGAAGACTAAGGAAAGGGGTTGCTGTTATTGGAGACCAACCTGAGGTATATAGGAAGACCCTGTCTCAAAAACAACAACTATTGAACGATAAAATAACATTTAAATCAAAGAAAGAAGACAAATACCTAAGAAAACATGGAGTAGTAGAAGGAGCCGAGATTAAAAACTAAAGGCACAGAAAAATCAATGAAATTACACCAGAAAATTTTCCCAAATGTAGAGAAATAAATGGACATCTAAGCACAAGAGATACTTAGAAACCAAAAAAGAAAAGACCTCTCCATAGTACATAAGAGGATAACCAAAAAACACAAGAACTGTAAGAAAAATGCGAACTCACTAAGATAAATATTATCAAAATAACATTAAGCCTCTCAACAGAAACCCTTAAAAGCCAGGAAATCATGGGATGATTATATTTCAAGTCTTGAAAGTAAATAACTGCCAACCAAGATTGCTATACCCAGCAGTTAGAATTGCATGCCCCACACACATTTTTAAAAATTTAAAATTTGCTGTGTTGTGGTGACATATACCTTCAATCACAGCACTCAGGAAACAAAGGCAGACAGATCTCTGTGAGTTATAGACCAACCCGATCTTAAACTGATTTCCAGCCCAGTTTGGGCTACATAGTATGACCTCAAAAAAAATTAAAAATTGACAGAGAAATAAGGAAATTTTAAGATGTTCATAAACTAAAGCAATTCCTGATTACCAAACCAGCATTGTTAGGATTCTGTACATGTGCAGCTCGGGGTCCTGTGTCTTACGTCTTACGTCATCAGTGGGCACTGGCAATTACATACCCACCGCTTGGTCATGCAATCCCCGCCTTAAAAAGCCGGACTCAGACCCCCACACTCTCTCTGTGTTCTCCCTCTGCTCCTGCCATCTTCCTCCGTCCTATCCCCTCTTTCTTTCTTTTTTTTTTTTTTTTTTTTGTTTTTCGAGACAGGGTTTCTCTGTGTAGCTTTGCGCCTTTCCTGGAACTCACTTGGTAGCCCAGGCTGGCCTCGAACTCACAGAAATCCACCTGGCTCTGCCTCCCGAGTGCTGGGATTAAAGGCGTGCGCCACCACCGCCCGGCCCCTCTTTCTTTCTAATAAAGCTCTTTATATCTCTGGTAGGCATGGCCATGGCCCCTGACTTTTCTGCCAGTAACCAGCACTGCCACCAGTGCTGTTTATCATAACCATCAAGCATTGCAAAAAAAATAAAGAAGTCATAAACAGGAGGAAGAAAGGCAGTCCTAATCATAGAGCACACAAAAGAATATATTTCATGAAAAGAATAAACGAGCTGGGTGGTGGTGGTACACACCTTTAATCCCAGCACTTAGGAGACAGACAGGAGACTCTCTGAGTTTGAGGCTAGCCTAGTCTACAGAGTGAGTTCTAGGACAGCCAGGGTTACACAGAGAAACCCTATCTGGGGGGGAAAAAAAAAGAATGAATGAGCAAAGGAGAACTAGGGAAGAATCCATCATGTCGGTGAGGCTACCAAAAAAAAAAAAAAAAAAAAAAAAAAAAGACACAGACTAGACGTCTATTGTTTCTAAGAAAACTCACAGGCAAAGAAACTGAGATAAAATTTACCAAGCAGATAGATCTGAAAGCAAGCTGACATAGCAATTCTGATATCTAATAAAGTAGACAAAGCCAAAATTAGAAGACATAAAGAAAGCTAGTATATACTAACAAAAGGAATAATTCATAAAGAAGATATAGGGCTGGAGAGATGGCTCAGTAGTTAAGA
This sequence comes from Peromyscus eremicus, assembly GCF_949786415.1. Classification (NCBI taxonomy): domain Eukaryota; kingdom Metazoa; phylum Chordata; class Mammalia; order Rodentia; family Cricetidae; genus Peromyscus; species Peromyscus eremicus. The sequence continues at coordinate 68,450,523 of NC_081423.1, forward strand.
GTGTGTACTGCCCTTCCAGAGGATCCAACTTTTATCCCCAGCATCCACATCTGGAGGCTTATGATTACCTGTAGCTATAGATCTAGTGGACTCAATGCTTCTGGCCTCCATGGGCACTTGCACTCACTTGCACATGCATACTGACACACATACATATTATTTAAAATAAGGGGTAAGGGATTTAGCTCAGTGGTAGAGCGCTTGCCTATCAAATGCAAGGCCCTGGGTTCAGTCTTCATCTCTGAATGGAAAAAAAAAAAAGACAAAACATTAAAATAAAATAAATATTTGGGGGGAAATGAAGATATTACAAAACTTTAAAAATAGTTCAAGCCATAATCCCAGCACTTGGAATTCTGAAGACAGGAAGATTGCCATGAGTTCAAGGCCATCCTAGGATACATAGCAAGTTCCAAACCATCCTGGACTACAAAGTAAATCTTGTCAAAAGAGAGAGAAGGTGGGAAGAAGGGAGGGAGAGAACAAAATTAAAACGATAACATTGTAAATACATATGGACCAAACATTGAAGCTTTCAACTTGATAAAATTAACACCAGTGGACATAAAAGAACATATTGCTCCTGATGCAATAATGGAATAGTGGGCAGTTTCATCAATAGATATGCATTGACTAAAACTCAACCAAGGAACTTCAGGGTTAAACTGTACCATAGATCTAATGGGCTTAATAAATATGTATAAACAGTTTCCATCCAACATCTAAAGACTACATGTCAGCAGCAGCCCATGCAACTTCCTCTAAAATAGATTATATTTTAGGTCTAACAAGTACAAAATTGAAATAACTATTTCTCCTATCAGATCACAGTAGAATAAAACTAGAAACCAATAACAAGAAAAACCACAAATATTGTGCAGATACTTGGATAGTGAACAGTAAATTCTTGTAGGAACAATGGGTCATTGAAGGAAAACAAGGAAGAAGTTTTAAGAATTCCCCGAATCAGTGCTGGGAGCAGATAGCTTAGCAGATAAGAGAGGACACTGTTCTTGCATAGGATCCAAGTACAGTTCCCAGCCTCCACATTTGGCCACTTACAACTTCCTGTAAATCCAGCCCCTGAGGGATCTGATGCCTCTGGTCTCTGTTGAATACACACAGAGGCATGATTAAAATAAATATTTTTTTATTTATTTTATTTTTATTTATTTATTTATTTATTTATTTATTTGGTTTTTCGAGACAGGGTTTCTCTGTGTAGCTTTGTGCCTTTCCTGGAACTCACTTGGTAGCCCAGGCTGGCCTCGAGATCCTCCTGGCTCTGCCTCCGGAGTGCTGGGATTAAAGGCGTGCGCCACTACCGCCCGGCTAAATATTTTTTTAAAAGAATTCCTATAATCAAATGAAAATGAAAGCACAACTTACCAGAACCTAAGGTAGTTTAATCTATGCGTGCTTATATTAAAAAAGTTGAGAGCATGGTAGTGCATGCTTGTAATCTCGGCGCCTTGGAGGTGGAACCCTGAGGGTCAGGAGTTCAAGGCCAACTTTGACTAGAGTAAGGAGTTAGAGGCCAGCCTGGGCTACATGAGAGCCTGTCTCAAAAAAAAGTTGAGTTCAAATAAATAGTTTAGTGATACATCTCAAGATCTTAGAAAAGTAAGAACAAGCCAAAGCCTAAAGCAGTAAACCGAAATAGTCAGTTCAAGGAAAAACCTTAGCACAGTGGTTCATTCCTGTCATCTCAGCATTCGGGAGGCCGAGGCAGCCAGCTTATGAGTTTGAGGCCAGCCTAGCCTACATAGTTGCAGGTCAACCAGAGTTACAGTATAAACCCTGTCTCAATCAAACAAAAAACAACAAAACCTATATTCTAAGACAAGACTATAAAGTCTAGACACTCAACAGTGTCACCGTCTAGCAGATACTAAAAAAAATACAAAATACAAAACTATATACACCAAGAAGCAAGATAACAACAAAAACTAAAAGGAGAAAAGTCAGTCAACAGACAGAATTGATGGATAATATTGATAAAATTATTATTATATTCAGATACTTAAAATAAGGAAAGGAAGGCATAAAAAAAAAAAGAAAACAAGTACTTTTTAGAGTTGAAAAAATACAACATAGAACCAACAAAATAGCTCATTGGGTAAAGGTGCTTGCTACCAAGCCTGGCAACCTGAGTTCAATCCCCAGGTCCCTCATGGTGGAAGGAGAGAACCTAATCCTGATAATTGTCTTCTGACCTCCATACACACACACACACACACACACACACACACACACACACACACACACAGAGTAAATAAACATAATCTTTAAAAAAGAAAATACACCAGGCGGTGGTGGCACACGCCTTTAACCCCAGCACTCGGGAGACAGAGCCAGGCGGATCTCTGTGAGTTCGAGGCCAGCCTGGTCTACAGAGCGAGATCCAGGACAGGCACTAAAACTACACAGAGAAACCCTGTCTCGAAAAATCAACGAAGAAAAGAAAAAGAAAAATACAACACATGAAAAGTTTAGTATCGCAGTTACCCTCAACCAAAGCGAGTGCTCACAGAGAAAAAAGATGATAAAATGCCTTTTATAGCAAAGAACAATCAGACTGCAACCCACAGAACCAGGGAGGCTACATAGCAGGGGAGACCCTAGGATGACTGTGGCTTATAATAAGCTTTGGTTTTATTCAATCACTGGGCAAGCCTCGGTGAAACATTTCACTATTAGGATAAGAATTTGTACTGTATCAAGCTGATAATAGAATAAATGAATGAATGAATGAATGAATAAAAATGTAAAAAAAATTGCCTTTTATGACATTAGGTTATTACATTTTGTTGTTTGTTTTCGTGCTGGGGATGAAACCCAGAGCTTTGGGCATGCTATTCCAACACTCTGCCACGGAGCTACATCCCCATCCAACGCCTTAGTTGTCTATTGACTGATAAATAACCACAAACTCGGTGGCTTACATCCAACAAATTTCTTATCTCCTGCAGAAGTCTGGCCTGGTTGTAATGCTGGAAGGAACGATTCTACGGACAGATGAAGGTGGTGACGGGGCAAAGTCTGCGGCCAACAACCAGTCTACGTTTGCCACGCATGTGCATGTGTCATGTTGAAAGTCCAGTCTTCAGCCCTGCCCTGACTACCATCTTGATCGCAAAGTCTAAGAAACGTTGCATTCAGTCTAAGCCACTGCTGGATTCTTGGCCACAGAAACTGTGAGAAAATGTTCAAGCTATAGAATCTTTTTTTTTTTTTTTTAAGATTTATTTATTTATTACGTCTACAGCATGTTTGCCTGCAGACCAGAAGAGGGAATCATTACAGATGGTTGTAAGCCACCATGTGGTTGCTGGGAATTGAACTCAGGACCTCTGGAAGAACAGTCAGTGCTCTTAACCTCTGAGTCATCTCTCCAGCCCCTAAGCTATAGAATCTTAAATGATTCATCTCCTCATAGTGGATAGCTAATACAAGATTATCTTCAACAAATGGCTGTGGGAGAGCTGGATAGCCATTTATATGTATATGTATATGTATATGATATATACGTATGTATGTGTTTATAAATGAAGCCAGGCATGGTGATGCATACCAGCCCTCAGGAGGCTGAGGCCAGACTGAGTTGTTCAGAGTGAGCTCCAGGCCAGTGTGGAACACCGATCAAGAATTGTTTCAAAATAATGATAATGTTAATAATGAAAGAGAGGGGCTTGGGATGTAGCTTAGTTGGTGGAATGCTTACCTAGTATGCATGTGGCCTTGGGTTCCACCCCTGGTAAAACAGGGTATTGTGGTACATTCCTGTAAGCACAGCACTTGGGAGGTGCAGTCAGGAGTCAGGAGGTTAAGGTCATCCTTGACTACAAAGTTAGAGAGCAGCTTGGCTCCAAGAGATCTTGAATCAAAAGCAAGTACAGCTTAAGTGGACATGCATCAACAGGGATGAAGTGACTCAGACACAGGCCGGAGTCAGGCTTAGTGGGGTTTGTTCGTAATCCCAACACTTAAGAGGTGGAGACAAAAGGATTAGGAGTTCAAAGTCAGCCTCAGCTATTCGGTGAGCTTGAGGCCTGTCTCAAAAGAAAAAGGCAAAACAAACAAACAAAAAGACTAAGCCAAATCAGTCAGATAGGGAAAAGTACATTGTGTATGGTTCATCCAGCCGAAATTTTACAAAAGATTAACCCAGAGTAAAAAGCAAAATAAAGATTACATGGGACTGTGAGCAGAAAGCAGAAGGAGAAGATTTAAAAATGACAAAATAAAACTTTGGGGAATGATGAAAATATTCTATACTTTGATTGTGGCTATTCAAATTGTAAATATGTATTTGTTGAGACTTACTAAGCTCTATACTTAAAATACTGAGCCAGGTGTGGCTGTGGGCATTAGTAGTCTCAGTTGCTCTAGAAACAGCCTACACAACCTAAAGAAACCCTGTTTCAAAAATATGAATAAATAGGATCTAGCTTAAACAATAGAATACTCAGGGCTGGAGAGATGGCTCAGGGGTTAAGAACACTGGCTGCTCTTCCAGAGGACCTGGGTTTGGTTCCTCAGCACCCACATGGCAGCTGACTCCAGTTCAACAGGATCCATCGCCCATCTGCCTTCTGAGAACTCCACAAACATGTGGTATACAGAACATGCAGGCCAAACACCCATATTCTAGGCATAGGATCTTGCTATTGTTTGTTGACCAGCCTAGTCTTGAGCTCCCAAATGAACTCAAGTTATCAACCTGCCTCAACCTGCTGAACAGATTTTATAAAAACTGGAAAGGAAAAACAAACAAACAAACAAAAAAACAGCCAAGCTTACATCCTAAATCCTGACAGACTGAGGCAGAAAGACTGTATATCTGAGAGGCAATATCTGAGATTATCCCAGGCTATACAGTGAGAACCAGTTTTCAAAAAACAAAAATAAATATTGAAAAATATCCTGTGAAACAAATGTACCTATCTAGTAGTTGGCTTTAATTTTATTTTTTAAACATGTCCTTGAACTCTCTACGTAGTTGGAGATGACCAAAGATGCTCTTAAACTTCTGATCCTCCAGCCTGTAACTTTTGAGTCTTTGTTGTTAGAAAGCTGGGATTACAAGAGAACCCATATCACTCAGTTTAGGTGTAGCTGAAGTTTCTCTGGTACCACCTGGCCCTACCCGGCCCCACAGTCTCATAGCCGCTTATAAAATAATCATTTAGAGGCTTAATATTAATTACAAACTGTATGGTCTATGGCTTAGGCTTCTTGCTAGCTAGTTCGTATAACTTAATTCAACCCATTACGTTTGTTTGTTTGTTTGTTTGTTTTGTTTTGTTTTGTTTTTGCGAGACAGGTTTCTCTGTGTGATAGCCCTGGCTGTCCTGGAACTCACTCTGTAGACCAGGCTGGCCTCAAACTCACAGAGATCTGCCTGCCTCTGCCTCCCGAGTGCTGGGATTAAAGGTGTGCACCACCACCGCCCGGCTTCAACCCATTACTATTAATCTAAGTATTGCCACATATTCTGTGGCTTTACCTGTGTCCCATTACATCCAAGTTGTTCCTTGGATGGTGGGTTGGCATCTCCCCACACCTCACCTTTCTCTTTTCTGTCTCTCTCTTTGGATTTCCCAGCTGCCTCTAAGCTACCTTGCCATAGGCCAACACAGATTATTTATCAATGGGAACAACACATATTCATAGCATACAGAAAGACATCCCACAGCACTTACACTTTTCTGTCTAATCAAAAAGGAAGGTTTTAACTTTGACATAGTAAAATTACGTATAACAAAATAGTTATCAGGCAAGAATTACAGTTGCAATATCTAGTCTATTTGTATTTGACAAAATTAAAGAAAAATTTTTATCCTCTATCCTATTTTTGTGAGCCTAAAATTTTATATCTAGTTTATCTTTTACCATAACCAAGGAAAACTATAATTATAACTATCTAGTCTTCAGTTGCACCAAAGACCCCAGAAGGATATAGTATTACCTTAGTAAACAGGAAGTGTATTGTAAGCAACTTCCAAAATTCTAGAAATGACAAAGATATCTGTCACCCAAAGTTCCTCTGCAAGGTTGAGGCATCCGTCTTCAGCCTAAAGGCCTAGAGTCTCTGACATACTTTTCAGTGAAGCAGGAAATTTGAAGGACTGTTTGCTCTATTGGCAAAGCATCAGTCACTTTCTTCTGTGTCCTGCAGAATGTCTGGCAGTATCTTTTGTGAAACAGGAACCTTCTGACTACATTTAGGTGGTATTGGGGATCAAACCCAGAGGTTGGTGCTTGCTAGGCAAGCACTCTATCAACTGAGCTACATCCCTTCTCATAACCTCAAATTTCAGAACTGCTTAGTCATGTCTCTCTCCTCCAGTTCGACAGACAGCTCCCTAAGGACAAAGACTGGGCTTGTGTTGTGTGACTGCTACTGAGACATGAAAATGTCTATTCATTCTGGTTAAGGCTACTATGTCAAACCAAAGAAATGATTCTACCCAAGCCTAACTTGGTGAACCAATGACTTTATGGTGTAACTTACAGGAGCATGGTCAATTCAGAGGTAGATCCATTACCAGAAAGCCCTACCACATCATGTGTGATGATTCACAAAAACTGCAGCCCTGGTCCCCTCTGTCCATCCTGAAAGCAACTTCTACCAGAGAGTTCCTTTCCCACAGCAGTTGTTTGCCTCTTATGTAACAGGGTCTTTCTGTGTAGCTCTGGCTGTCCCTGGAACTCACTCTATAGACCAGGCTGCCCTCAAACTCAGACATCTGCCTGCCTCTGCTTGCTGAGTGCTGGAATTAAAAGTGTGCTCCACCACACCTGGCCCACATGTGAGTTTTAAAAGTTTCTTGAGCCTGTTAAGTTTCCTTAGCTTCCTGAGTCTTGTGAGCCTCCCTTCTTCCTATGAGAGGGAGGGTTCTCTCTTGTCTTTTTTCTCTTTCTTCCCTTCCTTTCACTTCCCTTCCCTTTCATATATATTCTCTCTCTCTTTCTGTCTCTCTCTCTCTCTCTGACAAGATCTCATGTAACAGATTGGTCTCAACTATGTAGTTGGGGGTGACCTTGAATTCCTGACCATCTGCTTCTTCCATCCAAGTGCTAGGGTTTTAGTAATGTGCCCCACACCTGGTTCAGAATCTAATGTTTCAATTTGTAGGACATAGGTCTACAATAGTCTACCCCTTCCTCCAGGTCTTTCATCCTTTCTATCACCTCTTCTTCTATGTTCCCTGAGCCTGGAGGGGGTGATATGGATGTCTGAGGATTTTCCTTCATTTATGGCTTTGCATTGGGACCCTCTGTCATAGCTACAGTCACTTATTCACAATAGCTTGCCTGGTTCTAAGTCTCTGTAGTAACCATCAACCACTGTGAAAATGTTTTCCTCTATGAAGAACCTGATAGCAGCAGTAATCTATGGCATAAACAGATTTAGACATACCATATCTGTTTAGCAAACAGTAATTTCCCTACTAGGACCTATGACCTTCCCAGTTACACGTTTTTATTTTGGCTTACAGTACCTGGCTTGTTTTATGTCAACTCGACACAAGCCGGAGTCCTTAGGGACCAGGGAACTTCAATTGAGAAAATTACACCCGTGAGGTTGGCCTGCTGGGTAAGCCTGTGGTGCATTTTCTTGATTGGTGATTAATAAATGTGGGAGGGACCAGCTCACTGTGGGCAGTGCCACCCCTGGGCTGGTGGTCCTGGGAGCTATAAGAAAGCAGGTTGAACAAGCCAGTATACAGCACCCCTCTGTGGCCTCTGTATCAGCTCCTGCCTCCAGGTTCCTGCCTTGAGTTCCTTCCCTGACTACCTTTCATATGATGGACTATGTTTGGGACCTAGAGATTGAAATAAACTCTTTCCTTCCCAAGTTGCTTTTGTTCATGGTGTTTTATCATAGCAATAGAAATACTAAGACACTACCAAATGTGATTTTCCTCCTGTGGCATGAATGAACCTTAGGTCCACTTGGAAAAGTAGTTGGTTGCACCATAGAAGCTGTGCCACTATTTAGCCAGTAAGCACATCTTGCCTAGAAATTTGGGAGGTTAACACCTAGGGTTCATGACTGAGGAGGTCTATTGATGACAGTTATCCCCAGCAGCCTGCAGAGCACCTTCCAGCCTCTGAAAGCCAGCTAACAAGGGAGAGAGCTTCCAGTTCAGTCCTGGCTTCGGTCTCTGCTCTTTTCTATAACCAAAGGGATAGAGTGGTGTCTTCAGCAACTGAGTCTAACCGTCTAGGTCTGGTATGCAACAGCAGTGGCAATAGGTTGTATTATGTTGGGGACCTCAGGAACCTCATTGTCAAACAATTCACAGGAAGTTCCTCCTTTTTGGATTTTACTCAATAATCTATGGCTCCTGGGAGTCTTTTTCCACCCAAGTATGATATCTTCTTTAAAAATCTTTGATATTTTCAGATGTTTGTCCAAATCTGTAAGACATTCAGGGGTTAGCATTGAAACCTTTTTACAGGGAGAGCTTGTAAGATAACTCAGCAGGGAAAGGTCTTACCTCCAAGCCCCACACCTGATGACCTGAATTCAATTCCCAGAACTCGCAAGGTGGAGGAAGAGAACCAACTACCACAAGTTGTTCTCTGGCCACAGGTGGACACCCTGTGACACATGGATGCCCATAATGCACACCCAATTCACAATCACAGTTTTTGTTTGTTTGTTTGTTTGTTTTGGTTTTTTGAGACAGGGTTTCTCTGTGTAGCTTTGTGCCTTTCCTGGAACTCACTTGGTAGCCCAGGCTGGCCTCGAACTCACAGAGATCCACCTGGCTCTGCCTCCCGAGTGCTGGGATTAAAGGCGTGCGCCACCACCGCCCGGCACAATCACAGTTTTTAAAAGCTTCAACTAACTACCATTCATATTGTCATTCATCAGCTAGGGGAATTTGTTTTTTTGTTTGGTTTGGTTTTGTTTTTTGATACAGGCTTTCTCTGTGTAGTTTTGGTGCCTGTCCTGGATCTTGCTCTGTAGACCAGGCTAGCCTTTAACTCACAGAGATCCTCCTGGCTCTGCCTCCCAAGTTCTGGGATTAAAGGCGTGTGCCACTGCCACCCATCAGGGAACTTATTTTTAAGTTCACAGGGCCCTCCACAAGTTATAGTCACTTTACATTAGTCATCCAACTTCCTCACCCTGGAGCACTGCTGTGCAGCTGTTACCCAGTCCCCCAGACCTAATGATGTCACCAGAGCCTACTTACACTGCCTGGACTGGCCCAAGGCCAAAAGGGAGCAGGGCTATATTTGTGACTACTGTGTTTGCTGCTAGAGCCTGCTCCTGGGTCTACTAGACTCCTGTGCAAGGGTTGCCAGCTCTCAACCATACCTGGCTGCTGAAAGGGCACTCAACTGGGCGAACAGTATCTGGTCCCAGTATACTTTCTTGCAGGAGAGAAATGTACATAGCATACACTCAATGGATAACTGGAAGACATAGAATAATCTTAAATCTTTTTTTGTACACCTCCATCATTTCCACCTTTCAGTCCTTCGGTGAACTGCTGTTCCGACTTTAAGCTTTCCAAAGACCCATAAGCCAACGTTTGGCTTTCTGTCAGTTTTTTCTCTGGAAACTCTAGCTCAATCGAAATCTTACCACAATTGCCTTTGAGTGACCCAGACATCTTTTTGTCTGCTCAGTTCTTTCCACCTCCCTATAACCCCTTGAACCCTTTTGATTTGCCCCACAAAAATCACTGAGATCCACTGGAGCCTCTCATACCTCATAAAGATCATGTCCCACCGTGGGACTCAGCCAAGCCACTGAAGCCCTACACCAGTCCCAGGATTCACACTGAATTAAGTCTTCTTATCTATCCTGTGGACACAGTCCTATGGAGTCGGTGCAGTAGGCATCAGACATTCCCCTCAGATGTCCAGTTCTCTCATTACTGCCTGTCTTTCATGTCTTCCAGCCACACTTCCATCTGTGAAGATTTCAGCTGCTGATACCCCGTGTCCGTGATGACTCACTTGAGCTCTTTCATCAAGTACTGATTATCCTCACACTACCTCAGATTATGTAACCTTTGTCTCAAGGAGACACTCACCCTCTGTCCTGTGTCCTACAGCCTCACAGATCAGGCAGTGATGCTCTTTGATCTCTTCTTCTCCAGTTTCTCAGAGGGAGCACATTCCGTGATTACTATGGTTTCCTGCACTGGGTCATTATCACGACTGCCATCTGTATGCTGAGTCACGCTTTTCCCTTCCTGGGTTCTGCCTAGAGCTCTTCCTCCTCACTGTCTGATTCTTCCCATGGGTTCTAAGTCTGGGATCTCAGGAAGAACTTTGTAGCAAAGATCTAATTTGTATTTTCTTTCCCTTACTTCTGCCAGCTATGAGAAATGTCAAGCTAACACCTCCTTTCCTCCCTCCCCCTTTCCCACTTCTCCTGCCAAATTAGAGGCTAATGCAGATATTAGCATCTGTCCTTTTTTCCTTGCAATTCCTCCCTTATAGGGAAGAGTGCTTTCTGGACAGCTAGGCCTCAGTTTCAGACCTTATCACCCACAACAAAGGCCACACAACTGCTGCCCCAGCCTGCTTGTGTCACTACAACAAGGATATACAAGGACACACACCATCCCACAGGACGAGGAAAGGTAGCTATGCTGAAATTACCCCACCAACACGCTACCCCAGACAGATCACGTAAGCCTCGGTTGCATGCCTCATCACCATCACAGTGGTCATGCGTGTGTTCCTCCACAACCTGTCTTCTGTCATTCTCTGTTCAGATGCCAAGTGTGTTGCCCTTGCTTAGAGAGCTGAAAATCTATTCATTCCAGGACTGTCAGACCAGAGAAATGGTTCCATCAAAGTCTGCCTTGGTGAGCCAACACATTTACTAAGGTTACTTACACAATTATGGACAAAGTGTTATTTTAGCATGTGTGACTCAAAGGCAACTCTGTCACCAAAAACTATCACCTAGCATGGATAATAAACTGCACACCTACCATCCTGGAGCTCCCTGCTCAACTTGTAGGCAACCTCACAAGAGTTTCCTTTCTTCTAGCTACTGCTAATGCTGCCTGTATAGCTTTTGAGATGGGCCTTGGAGCTCAGTCCTATAAGATTCAGGAGCTGAGCCTTAGGAGCCTCCCCTCTTTCCTTCAGGAGTGTGTACTTCACTGTCACTCACCTCTACATGCCTGGGGTTAAATATTCACAACCAATTTATATTTGATGAATGAATTCTCCAAGGTATTAAAGGTCCATAAACTAAGCCTATAAACAAAGTCCGGTTCCCTTTCACAAGTGGCAGAATAGCTTTCCTTGAATCAAATGAGTACAGAAACTCTTGTCCTGACCACCTCACTTTGCCACACCCTTTGTATGTCCTTTCTGTCTTCCCTTGGCCTTCCCTCTTCTCTTCCATCACCTAGCTCTCTTCTCTAACCCGTGTGAGTCAATTCTCTACCTAGAGGTGAAATGAAAACTTAGCTTAGGGACCTCCCTCCCTGACACTCCCATCATCTTCTGATCTGGTTTCTCCACTTTAATGACAACGAGAAAGTTCTGCTTCCACACAATTCTTCCTCACCACACCATCTCAGTACTTTAGTTCAGCCATTCGTTCCGCCAGAGAAGTGCTCATGTTCTCCCCACTCTTTGCCGTTCCATCCTGTCAAACTTGGCTGCTCTATGTCTTATTTTAGAAAAACATCCTTGGCTAGCACCTCTCAATCTTTGTGCTGTGTTTCTCCCAGACCTTTATATCCATCCGACCTGAGGCACAAGGACTTCACATTTCTGGCCATGCTACTCACTTGTATCATAACAGATTTGTATGTAATTATGGTACTTTCTGTTAACTCTAAACTCCCCCAAATGGAGCCTATTTGCCTCTATCTGTTGAGTGCATTAATTCCTTTTTGTACAACTTCTCTAAACAGAGCTATATACAGACATGTAAGGTATCTCATTATGTGATACAGGCTTGTAATGTATCTCAATATGTGATTGATACACAAAGAAAACATCTGTAGGTAATTCCTCCCAGAGTTCAGCAAGGAAACTAGGTTTAGACCTTTAAATGAAAGCATCTTCCTTGGCACAAGGACCAGACACCTCTCTACTGTCTCTCCTCCTTCCCTCTCACTCTCCCTCTGTCCCACCCTCTGCCTCTCTTCCACTCAAGATCAAGCCCAGGACCCTTAGAAGGGCGGGCAAGAACTCTACCACTAGGCTTCACCCCAAGTCCCATTACCTTCTTGGAGTCTGAGAATCTAGGAGGAAAGGGTATTGTTTCTTTGCCAATTAAGATTCCTTCAAACCTCTGGGCATTGGTGGCGCATGCCTTTAATCCCAGCACTCAGAAGGCAGAGGCAGGTGGAACTCTGTGAGTTCAAGGCCAGCCTGGTCTACAGAGAGAGTTCCAGCATACAGAGAAACCCTGTCTCAAACAAACAAACAAACAAAAAATTCCTTCAAACCTATTCTGCCACATAGCACAAACAAACCAATATGATTACTGTCCCTTAAGCAAAAAAGTTCAGTTCAGATCAGATCATATGGTCTATGTCCTTTCTGGGTCTGACCAAAGCTATACAATTCAAGTTTTATTTATTTTGGGTATCTGTGGTGCTGAAGATCAAATCTAGGACCTTGAACATACTATTGAAGCAGCTCTACCACTGAGCTGAACCCAATCCTAAATTTGTAAAAATGTTGAATTGCACATATTAATTATAAGCAATGGATTTCATTGTGATGTGTTATGTTCACTTTCCTACTTGCATAGAACATGTTTTGAGCACACTCAGCTCCCACAGGATAGCTGTTTTTCTAAATCTGGCTTATTTTGTTCACATAATGATCTCCAGTTCCATCCATTTTTCTAGCTATGACTTTGGCTAAGTCCATTGTGTAGATATACATTTTCATAATCAATTCATTTGTTGCTAGATATCTAGGCTGATTGCATCCCTCAGTCATTGTGAATAGGAGTATGTAGGCATCTCTAGAACAAGCTGATTTTTTTCCTTTGGAGGTTTGCCCAGGACTGGTATAGCTGGATTATATGGCATAGCTAGTTTTCATTTCCAATTTCTTCAATTTTGAAATAATTCTAGAGTTACAAAAAGGTGTAAAGATTGTATAGAGAGTTCCTATAATACAGCTTGGTCATTTAGTCCATTGCATATTATCACGATACAATTGTAAAGTTACAAATCCACACTGGCATATTACTAAGTAGCTCAGGGCCTTTTCTGGATTTCACAATTTTTTCTCTGCTGCTCACATTCTGTTCCACTTGCAGGTGCTGCCTCGTGGGTTCCCGTCTTTTCTCAGTAACGGTTTCTTCTCATTTCTTATTTTTATGGCCTTTATCATTTCAAGTAGTGCTGGCCAGACTCTCTCCTATCTGGGTTTATCTGCTGTTCCTCTCATAATTAAACTGGGGCAGTGTTTTTTGTTTCCATTTAGTTTTGAAGAAGAGAGAGGAGAGAGAGAGAGAGAGAGAGAGAGAGAGAGAGAGAGAGAGAGAGAGAGAGAGAGAGAGAGAGAGAGAAGTGTTTCTTTTAGACAATTGGGGCAGAAGTGTCCTCCTCTCTTTTTGAATGTTATGTGAGTACAGAGTATCCAAAAGATATGGTTAGTAATGTTATCCTGCAACACTTGGTGAACATAGTATTTTCTATTCCTACATTGAAATGTGCTGTCTTTCCCTTTTCCTACTCTGTTTTTTGGATAATTGTGATGTTGTTGTTTGTTTCTTTTCTTTTGGTGCTGGGGACCACACTCAGGTCTTGTATATGCTGAACAAGTGCTCCACCACTGAGCTGTAACCGCCGGTGCTATAGCTCAGACATTGGTTATTGTTGTTTGGGTGCTTATTTGTTTTTTGTTTTGTTTTGTTTTGTTTTTTGTTTTTTGGGGGGGGTTTCGAGACAGGGTTTCTCTGTGTAGTTTTGCGCCTTTCCTGGAACTCGATTTGGAGACCAGGCTGGCCTTGAACTCACAGAGATCCACCTGCCTCTGCCTCCCAAGTGCTGGGATTAAAGGCATGCGCCACCACCGCCCGGCTTGTTTTTGTTTTTTGACCCAGAGTCTCACTATGTAGCTCTAGCTGTCCTAGAACTCACTATGTAGACCAGGCTGACCTCAGACTCACAACTACCTGCCGGCCTCTGCTTCTGAGTGCTGGGGTGAAATGCATGTGCCACTATACCCAGCTGTAGCTCAGATTTTGATGAGCGTCAAAAGCCATTTCAAAGAAGAGCATGGTGGTTTGACACTATGACCTTCGACTCTATGGATTTACTCAGGATACTCCTAATTCATATCTGGAGTCCAGAAAGACAAAGAGTCCTCTCATAGTCTGAAATTGAACTTAACAGAATGAGCCAAAGTGTATTAATTAACACACACTAGTCAAGTAATGGAACATTGCATAGCCCTGAAAATTTGAAAATAATTTAATGTAACCTTTAATTGAATGAATCCTGGGATTCCTCCAGCTCCTTAAGTTTTAGACCATGGAAGTTTCAAATGCTTCTCAAGGTTTCCCTAAATCCTTAGGAATTGACCTCATTACCGTGGTGTCTTCTAACTACTTCCTGCCTCTGCTTCAGCTTTTTCGTTGCTTTTGTTTTACTCTGTAGCACCATTTTTTGTTTTTCTTTTTGTTTTTTTCAAGACAGGGTTTCTCTGTGTAACAGTCCTGGCTGTCCTGGAACTTGCTTTCTAGACCAGGCTGGGCTCAAACTCACAGAGATCCACCTGCCTCTGCCTCTCAAGCACTGGCATTGAGTGCCCCACCACTGCCGGACTGTAACACCACTTCTTGTTTTTCTTTTTCTTCTTTTTTTTTCAGTTTTGAATGCTCGGCCTTAGCTTAGTTCTTTTCTGGCTAGCTCTCTTAACTTAAATTAACCTGTTTTTCTTTATTTATATTTTGCCTCTGGGCTTTTTCTCTTTTCTTGCTTTCTTGCTGTTTCTGTGTCTGGCTGGCATGTCCCTCATTCTCTCCTCCATCTTCTCTTGTTCTTCCTCTTTTTCTTTAACCTATATTTCTATTTATTCTCTGCCCGCTGGCCCCGCCTATCCTTTCTCCTGCCCAGCTATTGGCCATTCAGCTCTTTATTAGACCAATCAGGTGCCTTAGGCAGGCAATGTGAAACAAATGCAACACATCTTTACATAATTAAACACATGCAGCAGAAACAAATGTAACACATCTTTACATAGTTAAAGTAATAGTCTGCAGCAAAAACAAATGTCACACATCTTTGCCTAGTTAAAATAATATTCCACAACATCAGATGAAGTCTGGTGATTAGAAGTCTGTGGTGACCTCTGAGAAAGGATCATTGGACCCAAAGAGCCTCGTATGGCTGAACATGATCCTTATCTAGGTTCATTTTTATTCTTGTAAATTCCAGTTTTAGCAAAGGACAGTTTGGCAAGACCCCATCTATGATGGTCCATAGTGCTTATTAACTTGAAAAGTCAGAACAGTGTTCTTAACCTGTGAATTAAGACTCCTTTGGGGGTTAAATGATCCTTCCACAGGGGTCTCATATCAGATATCCTGCATATCAGATCTTTACATTACGATTCATAACAATAACAAAATTATAGTTATGAAGTAGCAATGAAAATAACTTCATGGTTGGAGGTCACCACAGCACTAGGAACTGTATTAAAGGGCTGCAGCATTAGGACGATTGAGAACCACTGTGCTAGAATCGCCTGAGAAGCCTCTAGCACACCTGAGAGGAATTATTTAGGGTATGTTAGCTCCTGGCCATGTGTATCAGGGATAATCCTTTTTTTTTTTCCATTAGCAACATTTCTTATTATTGTCTTTTTATCACTTTTAAAATTCAAATTTAATTTTTTAATATTTCTCATATTACTACTGTATTTATATCATTTCTACCCCTCCCTCTCTCCCTGTAATTTCTTTTGTGTCTACCTCTACCCCTTCTCAAATTCATAACCTTCTCTTCCAGATATATATATATATAGAGATAGATAGATAGATAGATAGATAGATATGGAGATATAGATATGGACCTACTGAGTCTATTTAGTGTTGCTCATATGGACATGTTAGGGCTGACCACTTTGGATTCATCCCTAGAGAAGACTGATTCTTCCTCTCAGCAGCCACTGATTTCATAGAGCTCTTCATCTAGGCATGGGGCCATATGAAATTTCCCCCATTAACTTTGGCATGTCAGGGCTAGAGAGATGGCTCAGCGGTTAGGACCACTGGTTGTTCTTCTAGAAGACCCGGGTTCAATTCCCAGCACCCACATGGCAGCTCACAACTGTCTGTAACTCTAGTTCTGGGGAATCTGACACCTTCACACCAATGCATATAAAATAAAATTAAAAAAAAAAAAAAAAGAAAGAAAAGAGCCGGGCGGTGGTGCGCACACCTGTAATCCCAGCACTCGGGAGGAAGAGGCAGGTGGATCTCTGTGAGTTTGAGGCCAGCCTGGTCTACAGAGCTAGTCCAGGACAGGCTCCAAAGCTACAGAGAAACCCTGTCTGGAAAAAAAAAAAAGAAAAGAAAGCAAATAATAGCATTTTTAAAAAGGGTGTGGGGGGACTGGAGAGATGACTCAGAGGTTAAGAGCAGCCAGTGCTCTTAGAGGTCTTGAGTTCAATTCCCAACAACCATATGGTGGCTCACAACCATCTATAATGAGATCTGGTGCCCTCTTCTGGCATGCAGGCATACATGCAGACAGAACACCGTATATGTAATAAATAAATCTTTAAAAAAAAAATTGGCGTATCATTGTGCAGCCATATTGCTGGGATTTCATGGGTGCAGTTTCTCTGTCGTATGACTATCTAGCAGCGGGAGTCCTGGTCCTCTAGTTCCTACAATCTTAGAATTTGGTCCTTTGGCTCTTACAATCTATATATTCTATATATGTATCACACAGACACACAGACACACACACACACACACACACACACACACACACACACACACACATATGGTTTAGGGAAATGGCAGTAATATATTCTACTATAGAGTCTGTGACCCCTCCAGCTAGGGATAGTTGGCTAGGCTAACAATATCAGACATGAACTTCCTCCTATTGAGTGGGCCTTAAGTCTAGGTAGATGCCTGTTGGTCACTGTCCAGATAAAAAGTTCCACTACTGCACCACTGAGGGTATCTTGCTGAACCCTTCACTGTTACCGTTCATAGACTTACGGCTGGGTCTGACTATTGATAGATTTTTTTTCCCCCTTGGCAGCTTGCCATATTTTATGTATATTTTGCACACACACACTTTTAAGTTTATTAAATAATATGTTCCTCTGTGGCTTTTCCAAACCTCTCTAGTGTTAGTTATTGCCCCTTCCTCCCTCTTCCTCCGTATTACCCTCATTCTCTAGTTAAAACCCCCTCCTATTTTCTCATTTACCCCTTTATAGCATCTGTGCCCTGCTGTCCTCCTTGACCAAGCCCCACCCACCACCATTACCCTTTTATCTCTTGGCTGGAAGTTAATTCATCCCATTCCAAACCAAACACATAGTCAAGGCTCTCCAGTAGACGGGGATGTAACTGGAGATCTGTGTATTGTGGTGAATGGCTGTATCTTGTACCACATAGCAAACACACACAATCCAGACAAGCTACCTTGTCCCCAGGAATGTTTTATCCAAACGGTAGTATCTGTTCTAGACTCGTTCCCAGCATCCCGTCTCTCACCCTGTCTGCTGTGAAAACTTCTGTCTCTACAGAGCCCATCCGACTCCTTTTCTGTTGGCTACTTTCCAGATCAAATAAAAACCCCAGCCCAGTTTCTCTTTTTCCACTTGAGATTAGCCCAGCTGCCTCTCGTTG
Organism: Peromyscus eremicus; assembly: GCF_949786415.1. NCBI lineage: Eukaryota > Metazoa > Chordata > Mammalia > Rodentia > Cricetidae > Peromyscus > Peromyscus eremicus. The sequence goes on from NC_081423.1 coordinate 68,468,368, forward strand.
GCAATAAACTCAGGTATCTTTTGCTTCAGCAGCTTTTGATGCTGTATCCTCTCCTACAAGGAGTTCTGGTGCCAGCAGTAAGGATGTTTTCTTCGTTAGCACCAGGAACATCTATCCATCCAGTCATTTATTCAATTCAACAAATATTTGTTGAGCCCTGGGCTAGAAACTGGGATTATGGATTGCTGATTTAAACAGGGCTCTACCCCTCAGTGGTCTCTGGTGAAAGGGAACAAATGCTATCCAAACACTTACCATGTGGCAAACACACTGATGGCCCTTTTATCTGCCTGAGCTTTATTTAATCCTCAGGGAAACTCTGAGAGACGGGCTTTATTATTTTGTTTTTGCAATGGAGGAAACTGTAGTTCAGAGTTGGTTTCATCCTGGAAAATGCTCAAGATTGATGGAGAGGAGAGGCCCCTGCTGCACAGCAGTGTGAGGGTTCTGTGGTGTAAATGTTGTTACTGCATCCAATATCTAGCTGGTGACTAGCTTGATTGGTAGAGGCCTTGCCTAGCATGCACACAGCCCTGGGTTCCGTCCCCAGCACTGCATAGAGCAGAGTGTGGTGGTGTATGTGTGTAATCCTAGCACTCAGAAGGTAGAGGCAGAAGAACCAGAGGTTGGAGATTAAGGGCCAGCCTAGGACACCTGAGGCTGTTTTGTTTGTCTGTTGAGACAGGGTCTCACTAATTAGCCTTGGCTGGCCTGGAACTTGTTATGTACACTAGGCTGACCTTGAACTCATAGAAATCCAAATGTCTTTGCTTTCAGAGTGCTAGAATTAAAGACATGAACCATCACAATCGCCCCCGCCTTTTTTTGTTTTTTTGTTTTTTTCGAGACAAGGTTTCTCTGCGTAGTTTTGGTTCCTGTCCTGGATCTCATTCTGTAGACCAGGCTGGCCTCGAACTCACAGAGATCTGCCTGCCTCTGTCTCCCGAGTGCAGAGATTCAAGGCTTGTGCCACCCACCGCCTGGCTTTTTTTTTTTTTTTTTAAGAAGGCTGGCCAGATGACTCATTGGGTAAAGGTGTTTGCCACTAACTTGTCCCATACACACACACACAAACACACACACACACACACACACACACACACACACACGTAATACAAAAAACTGTTAAATCAATACCCAGCTGTCAAAGGTGGCGTGAATGAATGTAGAGTTAGGAAGAGATGCCTGGCAGAACACCATTAAATATTTCTACCACAGAGACACAATAGACATAATCTGAAAAGTTAATAATCAGCTCTGGTGATCCAACCTTAGGAAAATACTAGTGTCTGCTCCTTCCTCGGTTGGATCCGTACAAGGGATAACTGAGGACTTAAGCTCACCATACCAGTCTTTCCCAAATTTGCCTAATGATAAGAAGCATCTATTAAAATATCATGCCATGCCGGGCGGTGGTGGCGCACGCCTTTAATCCCAGCACTCGGGAGGCAGAGCCAGGCGGATCTCTGTGAGTTCGAGGCCAGCCTGGACTACCAAGTGAGTCCCAGGAAAGGCGCAAAGCTACACAGAGAAACCCTGTCTCGAAAAACCAAAAAAAAAAAAAAAAAAAAAAAAAAAAAAAATATCATGCCATCTCTGGGGATTCGGATTCTAAAGGTCTGAAGCAAGGTGATTTTTTTTTTTTTTTTTACAGTCTAGAAGACTTTGATATTAATTAACACTGCTCCCAGAAACACCAATCTGGGCTTGATGGGAGGTAGACAAAATCCGGTACCCTGGAAGAGAGTTCCTGGGAGAAACTGTTGCAAAACCTGTAGATGATTTTTTTTTCTCTCTAACATTATTCCCAGCTCAAGTGTTTGCTCACTGCATTAATTCAGACTCATCTCTAAATCTCATCTCAAGAGAGAAACCTTCCTGTAAAAGCAGAGTGGAAATCCTTTGGCCCAGCAATTTGACAGCCTCACAGACACTTGCATATTATTAGGCTATTTAGAAATATGCTCTGAAGTTCTGAGGTTGTCATTCTGCAGTGTTATTTTGATACCCTGACAAGATATTTTTAGAGCAAGAAGCCCAAATTAAAACATTGTGACAAAAAAAAAGTGAGATTAAGTGAAAGCTTCATTAAGTGGAAAACTACAGCACATATTCAGTTAAGAGCAGGGGAAATAACTACAAAATATATTTTGAGAACTGTTTGGAGAGTAGCAGGAGATAAAGAGAGATTTACGGCCCATGTGCTTGGAGGGATCTACATCCTGTCAGCAAGGGAAGTAAGGCCTTAGCCTTACAGCCTGTTTTGATTGACAGGCCCACATGCCTTGGCTTGGCCCAGGCAAAGCTAATCCCCTGTCCACACCTCAGGGGATGCCTATAGCACTTGACCTTCACTGTATGTGGTCACGAAAGCTCAGGACTTACTTTAATCCCTGGGTGCTTGATTTGGGCCTGACATACGGTTAGCAAGACTGCCTATCTTTTGTCTTTTCCCGCACCAGTCCTCTCAAGACTGTGTGTGACGTTTCTCGGTGCCTCCAGTTAAGGGCTTCCACGACTTAGATTTAAAGACCTATCTAATCCCCAAAACCACTGCTGAAAAGGTGCACACACCTCCATTATACCTGCTAGAGCCTGCTTCCTAAAGTCTTTAATGAGTTCAAGTACAATTTGCTGCACTTTCAAAGCTCTGTTGATTCCCTCAAGCCCTGTCTTAAGTAATGATTCAGACCCGTCTGACCTTGGAGTAGGGGTGCCTTGGCCCTCATCTGGGAGCCGTAGGCTCTGTTTGCTGATACAGTACTACAGCTGTGATAAGCATTTGAATGCCTTTCCTTCTTGATAGAATTTTAGCTACATAACAGAATAATTTGCCTTAAGATCAAAACACCTTCTTTAGCAATTCTAAGGATACCCTTAAGTATCTCATCAAGGAAGGGATAGAGGAGAGTTCTTGGGGAAATAGAAAGTTTCTGTGCTGGGGGTGGGGGTGGGGTTGGGTGGGGTGGGGGCGGGAGAAACATCTTCAGATCTGTGAGGCAAGGTTCAAGGAGATGCTAAGAACTATTTTCCATGCTTACTTAATTCAGAATACATAACAAGAAAGTTGGGGGCTCTGTCTTGTGAACCTATGGTGGAGAGTGATACATAATGACTATGAGATTAGTCTGTGCGGTAATGGAGAATACCAACCTGCATCAAATGGAGTGTGGGCAAACCAGCAGGCCTCACCTCCCATACTTCCCTCACAGATATCTAATAAACATGGTGAGTAGCTTTTTTTTTTTTTAACATTTATTTATTGGGGGAAGGAGGGTGTGTGTGTATGTGTAGGTCAGAGGACAGGTTTTTGTTGTTTGTTTTTTTGTTTTCATTTGGTTTCTGTTTGTTTGTTTGTTTGTTTGTTTGTTTTCCAAGACAGGGTTTCTCTGTGTAGCCCTGGCTGTCCTGGAACTCGCTCTGTAGACAAGGCTGGCTTTGAACTCAGAAATTCAACTGCTTCTGCCTCCCCAGTGCTGGGATTAAAGGTATGTACCACAAAAAAAAAAAAAAAAAAAAAAAAAAAAAAAAAAAAAAGGGCTGGAGAGATGGCTCAGAGGTTAAGAACACTGGCTGTTCTTTCAGAGGTCCTGAGTTCAATTCCCAGTAACCACATGGTGGCTCACAACCATCTGTAAAGAGATCTGGCGCCCTCTTCTGGCCTGCAGGGATACATGCAGGTAGAACACTGTATATATGATAAATAAATAAATCTTTAAAAAAAAAAAAAAAAAAAAAAAAAAAAAAAAAAAAAAAAGGTATGTACCACACCATCTGGCCAGAAGACAATTTGGAGAGTTGATTCTCTCCTTGCACTTGTGGGTCCTAGTGATCAAACTCACGCGGCCCTTGTCCCCTGAGCCATCTCGCCATCCCACGGTGTATAGCTTTTAAAACTAAATGGTAAATGAGTTGACTTGCCCTACAGAGTCGTTTGATGCTGATCAATTGAATTTTGAAGTATGTTTCTCAAAAGCAATGGATCTGTGTTTGGCTTTAGTTAATGGTGTACATGAACCATTTCTCTGGCTATTATCAGTTGTCTGCTCAGGCTACTCCCCACGTTTGATAATAAAGCCATTATGTAAACAGTGAGCCATTCAAAGCTTAGGATTTGCTGGAGGCTTTTGGAGTGAAAGGGGGGTGTTGAAGAGAATGCAATGGCTAAGCCTTTGTTTCTAAAACTTGTTTCTCTCTTTTGAAATGTAGATGTGTGTGTGTGTGTGTGTGTGTGTGTGTGTGTGTGTGTTGTGCACCAGAGTAATATACATGTATATGCTTATTCAAATCTTCTTTTTCAGTGTTGGTCATATCGATGTCACGTTTAGATTTAATGTACATGCCCATTTATGTTCTTTTTTTGAGACAGAATGTCTGTACGCAGCTGGGTGACCAGCACTCAGTCTGTACAGACCGTAGGCCAGGCTGGACTTGAACTTGTAACAGCCCTTCTTCTCCCTCCTCCCAGTGATGAGATTACAGGCATGTGTGTCTGGTCTCTGTGGTGCTGAGCAGAAACTCAGGACTTTACCACCTGAGCCCTCTGTTATGTTTTCAATCTTTTTTGTTTGTTTGTTTTTGTTTTTTGTTTTTTCAAGACAGAGTTTCTCTGTAGCTTTGGAGCCTGTCCTGGAACTTACTACTCTATAGACCAGGCTGGCCTCAAACTCAGAGATCCACCTGCCCCTGCCTCCCAAGTGCTGAGACTAAAGGCATGCACTACCACTGCCCGGTGTGTTTTCAATCTTTTAATAATGTTATTTAGTTGTTTTTTTTTTCCGAGACAGAGTTTCTCTGTGTAACAGCCCTGGCTATCCTAGAACTTGCTCTGTAGACCAGGCTAGCCTCAAACTCAGAGAATCACCTGCCTCTGCCTCCTCAGTGCTGGGATTAAAGGTGTATGCCACTACTGCCTGGCTCACTATTTAGTTCTTCTTATGGGTAGCTTTTTTTTTTTTTTTTCCAAGATTTCTAGTTGGGTATTGACCCATCTCCCCCATCCCCCACTTTTTGGTGACTCCATTTAGATTCCTTCATACGTGCATACTGCTTTTACAGTAGCAGGTTTCCATATGGCCCTTCAAATGGCCCTTGGTGTTAATTGCCCCCCCATATTCCCTCCCTTACCCCTCACCCACCCCCTTCCCATTTAGTCCTCCCACTCCAGTCTACCCCGTCTCTTCATAACTATATATTCTATGTTTTAATTTGGGTTTGGAGACAGATTTTGCTATGTATCCCAGACTTGCCTTGAACTTACTACAGACAGCCCTACTGGACTTCAGCCTTCCTGGACACTGCTGTTTCAAGATCACTGCCCTGCCCAGCTTACAGGTACAAAACTAACGGGGGAAAGAAATCCCCTTTGATATTGTGAAGTGTGCACTCCAACAGCCTTTTCAGTGTATGTCCAAAATGGGATTGGGCCACACATGCTGATTCCATTCCTGTCTCATATCTGTAGCAGGAATCCTAATTGGTGTTAATAAAAACCCGGAGCCAGGTATTAGGGTAAATGCTGGAAGATCAGAAAAGCAGAGCAGCCAGCCACTAGAGTTCTTACTTCTACTGAAACCTCAGCCTGAAAAGAGACTGAGCTCCTGTCTCCTCCTGTCTTACATTCCTTTCTCCGCCCAGCCATATCATGTCCTGTCTCCACCTCCCTAGTGCTGAGATTAAAGGTGTGTGTGTGTGTGTGTGTGTGTGTGTGTGTGTGTGTGCCAACCACTCCCTGGCTCTGTTTCTCTTTTAGACTGGATCAATCTTGTGTAGCCCAGGCTGGCCTCGAACTCACAGAGATCCATCTGCCTCTGCCTCCCGAGTGTGGGATTAAAGGTGTGCGCCACCACGACCACCACCACCACCACCACCACGACCTGGCCTCTATGGCTAACTAGTGGTTTAGCTCCCCACTCTGATCTTCAGGAAAGCTTTATTTGTTAGCTCACAAACAAAATATCACCACACACGTCTCAGTGGGTATAGCTATAGAATAACACTTGAACATGGGTGACAGATATGTGTCATAACATTTTATTTATCCTATTGATGACATTTCCAGAATGGTTTCCAGAATGTCACTGTTGTCAAATCTTTTTCTCCTTAGGACTATCCCTAGACTGGACAGCGAGAATACATGTTTTACATCTTCAAACGCATTAACAATTAACTCCCTCTGGAGTGTCTAGGAGGCCCCTTGCCTTCCTCTAACGGCCCTTAGCTGTGAAATAACCCTCAGGGAACAGATCTTCCAAAGTGAAGGCAGAGAAGCAGGGACTTTGATTCTCCCCTTCCCCTCCCCAACAATTTGCTAAACCTAATGGTACAAGGAACAGGAATAGAGGATAGTTAAGAGTTTCTGGCTGGAGAAATGGCTCAGCAGTTAAGAGCACTGACTGTTCTTCCAGAGGTCCTGAGTTCAATTCCCAGCAACTACATGGTGGCTCACAACCATCTGTAATGAGATCTGTGCCCTCTTCCTGCCTACAGGGGCACATACAGGCAGAATACGGTATACATAATATATATATGTATATGTATGTGTGTATATGTATACTTATATATGTATATATGTAATATAATATAAAGAGTTTCTGGACAGAAAAGGAACTCACCCAAACCCCAGGGCCTCCTAGCCGCCTTGAAGCTGTCAAGAGCCACCATGTCCTGTCCCCCTGTCCTGTGTGACTAGATGGACAGAGGGAAGACTCTATTGGCCGACAGCGGCCCGACCCAGTGGCCGCCAACGAAGAGGGAGAACATGATCAAACTGGGTGAGGGAAAATTGCTCTGCAGTCCCTGAAGACACCCAAGAGGTCCTGGCGATAGACTGAATCCAGCCTTAGGGAAGACGCGGCTTAAGTGAGTGGACCGCAGCAGCAACCATCTGTGCACCAGGCAGCTAACTGCTGCGCTAGCTGCTGACGGACGCAAGGGGGCACTGGTGCCCGGGTCGGGACCGAGCGGTCCTGACAGTCTGGAGCCGGGGAGAGCCTAGCAGCCAGGCCGGTTCTTGCGGCTCCAGACCCTGCTGACAGTGTTTGCTCCTGTGGCCCAGGACACCCGGACACCCGCGGGCTTGCGGGAGGGAGAAGCCGGAGCGCTCGGAATCTGATCAAAAAGCCTTGCGCCTGTTTCAGTGGCCACTGAGCTAAGGCGAGTGATAGGACCTCGGCTCCCCAGGCTCCTTGTTGGTACTTGGCACCCACTCCCAGGAAGGTTTTGGCGAGGATTAATGAAATATACGTTGGCTGTACTTGTGTAAAATACCCTTAAAGCAACCCCAATCTTCCCTTGGCACAACCAGTTTATTAACTTGATGGCTACAGGGGCTAGCAGTATATTTCAGTAGAGATTTATTATATCCCGTTCTCTCTTCAGTCCTTTGTTCCGGAAAGGACTGTTACAACCCCCACCCAACCCCATCTCCGCCAACACACACTCTCTCAAGAAGCCCCCGGTGTAACTACGGAGGCAGGAGGGGTGTCCATCCAGGAAAATCACTTCAAAAGCCTTATCAGGGTTTAAAATCAATAGCATCTGACTGGAGGTGTGCCATCTTGCGCTGGTCAGCTGTGAGCGCTGACGGGGGTGGGGGTGGGGGTGGGGAGGATGGGGGTGGAGGGGGATGGGATGGGGCAGGGTACTCAGCACACCTGGCTCACTCACTCACTTACCGAGTTCAGTTCCCAGTTGGAGGAGATGGTTGGTGGCCACCCTGAGGCACTAGTGGACAGGATAGAGAGGGGCCTGAGCTCTGTGTTGGCAGTTGCCATGGTTTTCCTCTGAGTTCTGGAGCCAACCTGCCCGCTACTGGGGCTCTCAGGTCACAGAAGTAGTAAGTTAGAAGCCTGTGGGGGACCTGAGGAGTGCTGTCCTGAGGCTGCCAGCCCAGCTGTGGAGATGGAAGCCTCACATGGGCAGGGCAGTGAAGGAGCCAAGCCATTAGAGAAGGTGAAGTGAGGCTGGGATGTGAGGGAACCAGGGAAGGGGCTGGATTTCGAAAGCCATGAACATAAAATTCAAGGAAGAAGACAAGGAGAAAAAAATTGGTAGTGTATGTGGATTAGCAAGAACCCCAAAGAACAAGTTCAAACAGTTGAGTTAGGGTGTAGGTCAGTAGTGGAGAGCTTGCCCGAGTCCTGGGTTTGATTTCCCAGAACCACAAGTGAGGGATAAATGATAAACACATTTATCAAAGATGTGTTTCTGGCAAGATGATGGGAAGTACCATTTTGATGTTGTAAAGGCTCACCCACACCTATGTGAGCATACCTGTGTGGTCTGTGTACAGTTAATGTGGCTACGTTCATGGAGTTAGCCAGACTCCTCCCTCTACAGTTGGGAGGAGCTTGTTCGGCCCCTTCTTTACCTTCCCCAGCTTCCCTTCATAGTGCTCTGAGTGTGGCTCTTCCTCTGAACACAGACAGCAGGTGATCTGACTGTCCTGAGAGGCTGTGAAAATGTAAGGTGCACACCTTTAATCCCAGCACTCGGGAGACAGAGGCAGGCGGATCTCTGTGAGTTGAAGGCCAGCCTGGTCTACAGAGTGAGTTCCAGGACAGCCAGGGCTACACAGAGGAAAGAATAAAAAAAAAAAAAAAATGAAGGGCAAACCCAGTGACACCAGTCTAATTCTGTGCAGAGTTTTAGTAATATTTCACAGCCACTTTGTCACCACTCATTTTATTCTATTTTCTCTTTGCCCCACTTTTGTGTCACAAGACTCCTGTTATCACCACCTTACTTATTGGGTACACTTCAAATGCATGTCATAATGCTAAAATTCAGAGATGAGTAGATATGGGCCTCGGACCTCAATAAAGTGCCAAATAAAAGGAAAAGCAGCTGGGCGGCGGTGGCGCACACCTTTAGTCCCTGCACTCTGAGGCAGAGCCAGGCGGATCTCTGTGAGTTTGAGGCCAGCTTGGTTGGTCTACAGAGCAAGATCCAGGACAGGCACTAAAACTACACAGAGAAACCCTGTCTCATAAAACTAAAAAAAAAAAAAAAAAAAAAGAAAAGAAAAGAAAGAAAAGCAATTGCTGCCCACCCCCTTACAGAGTCACAGAATTCTTCCAATGCCTCACTATTCTCAGTTATAAGCAGAGGTAATGGTAGCTAACCTCAAAGAATTCGTGGGAAAAGAAATGAGTTAATGTTTATCAGGATGTTAATGTTAATTTTCCTAGTATAGCCAAGAATTATTGGAAAAGAAACAGGTGAAATATTCTAGGTTTTCTAAGTGGGTTTCTTTGCCCAGGCTCACTAACCTAATGATGTTTTAAGAAAGAGATCACAGGGAGATGGAGAAGGGTTTGACTGTCAAAGATATTTACCAGTATCTGCCCAGCACTGGTCCTCAGGCCCAAGCCCTTCACTGACTGTGTCACCCCCTTCCAGGTGGGGAGTGTCCCCTGCTTAGAGAGGAGCTTCAGCACCGTTCCCACTGGAGATGCTCTGGTCCGTCATGCCAAGGGCCTGAGCCAGGATACCTTCAAAATTGTAAGGGGCTATCCTGGGACCCTGTCCCTACTAGCCTGGGAGGAATCAGGAGGCTTCTGATCTGTCACACTCAGGATGGAAGCGGGTGGGAATCCCCTGGAGCCTTGTCAGCACGTGGCCCTTTGTCAGCCACTAAGACTGCAGGCAGGCCAGTTTGCCAGACATGGGACTGTCCACCTGCCCTTCTCCCCACCTCTCCGCCCCTCCCCTTACTTGTGACTCCCTCAGTGTAAGGAGTACCTGAGGCCTCTGAAGAAGTTCCTGCGAAAGCTGAACCTGCCCAAGGACCTTCCCCAGAAGAAGCGGGTCAAGTTTACAAAGCAGAGCCTGGAGGCCCTGGGGGACCACATCAACACCTTCCTGCAGCATTACTGCCGGGCCTGGGAGATGAAGCACTGGAAAAAGTAGGCAGCCTCCTTGCCTTATCCCACCTCCAGTCAAGGCTCCCCAGTCAGGGAGAGGGTTACGGTCCTGGGAGAGGGCAGATGTTGAAAGAACAGGTCCCTGTAGCCACCAGGGCAGCACTGAGTGTTCCTTAGCTGTACACACAGTAGACACAAGCCTTTCCCAAAAGCCTCCAGACGCCTCAGTAGGTAAGGCATTCCTTACTAAGCCGGCTGACCTGAGTTCTGTCCCTCAGACCCATGTCCTGGAGGGAGAGATCCACATCTATTGGTTGTCCCCAGACCTTCACACATGCACTGTGGCACACACACACACACACACACACACACACACACACACACACACACGTACGTGGTTTTTTTTTTGTTTTTGTTTTTTGTTTTTTTTAGATTTTTTTTTAAATTTATTTATTATGTATATAGCATATATGACAGCAAGCCAGAAGAGGGCACCAGATCTCATTACAGATGGGTGTGAGCCACCATGTGGTTGCTGGGAATTGAACTCAGGACCTCTGGAAGAGCAGTCAGTGCTCTTAACCGCTGAGCCATCTCTCCAGCCCAACACGTACGTTTTTAAGCCTCCTGTAGCCTTGAGGTGAACAGCCGCTTGTTAGCAGCGAACGGCATTTCTGTCCTGGTCTCCCCCTCCAACCCCTCAACCTGAAACTGAGGAAGCAACTTGCAGCCCATTTCTACTGGATAGATCCTGGTCACAGACAGTGCAGAGGGAGAAAAGGTTCTCTGCAGCCTCTCTCAGTCTGTCTCGGGTTTCTCTCTGCAGGATGCTCTGGCGATTTGTCTCCCTCTTCTCAGAACTGGAGTCGAAGCACCTTCGCCGGCTCTATAAGTACACCAAAGCCAACCAAACAGCCAAGTTCCTGGTGAGGCTTTCCAGAGAGCTCCTGTGAGGTCCGGCAGGAGTTTGGTCAGTGTTCTTAGATCCTGAGGGGAGGACTCAGACTGAGTGGCTCTCTAATGCCTGTCCCCTCTTGTCCCTCATACCTTCCCCTACACTGTCCCCTGAGGGACCTGACTAGGGCCACCAAATCATGACGTTTATTCCCCTTTCATGCTCACACCATGGTTTCAGCATGGATGGAAGCCAGGGCTTGTGCGTGCCAAGCAAGTGTTCTTTCTGCGGCCCCCAGACCCCAGGCAGGTTACCCTTTATTTTAAGGTTAAACCTTCCAGGTGTTTTTATTTTGGGAGTGATAGTGTCTTGTTTGCTTGTTCATAATGAAACAGTTTTCTTTTTAAAATCCTAACTTTAGAAATTTTAAATTGAGAGCCTGAAGATATATTTGGAAGCTATCTGGCCAGTGAAACCCACAAATCCAGAAGTCACTATAATGGCAATGTCTTATATTTAGAAAAGGAACTGCTAGAGCCAGACACTGAGTCAAAAACCAATAGACTGGCTCCTGAGGCAGGAGGATCACTCAACCCAGGAGTCAGAGTCAACCTGTTAACACAGCAGGACCCCGCCTCTTCTCTTAGAGAGAAGCTGGGGCTATGTAGATAAATCTGTAGTAGAACACTTGCCTACTTGTGGGAGGCCCTGAATTCAACCCCAGCATTGCAAAACAAAAGTAAATAGAAGGAGAAGAAAAACAAAATGGGGCTGGAGAGATGGCTCAGAGGTTAAGAGCACTGGCTGCTCTTCCAGAGGTCCTGAGTTCGAGTCCCAGCAACCACAAGGTGGCTCACAACCTTCTATAATGAGATCTGGTGCCCTCTTCTGGCTAGCAAGCAGAACACTGTATACATAATAAATAATCTTTTTAAAAAAAAAAAAAAGGAGAGAGAGAGAGAGAGAGAATTAACAAAATGATCCAAGCATTCATGTTGGAGAGGAGCAGCCAAGGTGGAGTGGGGAGGGGCTGGCCAAGCAGGAATTCGTAAAGGCAGCCAGAGATTGCATTCTGGCTGTCTTCCCCCTTGTGTGTTCTGGCACAGGTATCTCTCCTCCCAGCATTTGATGTTTCATTTACAAATTGTGGGTAATAGCTCTAGTTGCTACTTAGAGTTACTTGTGAGGATCACAGGAAGGAACAGAGAGTGCTTGACACAAAGGTGACTTTCACTGCTGTTGTTGAGGATTATTCTTTTGAACCAGAGGCTCTCAAAGTATGCTCTGAAGCCTTGAGAGAATCCTCAGAAGGTGAGACCTGTTTAACATGCAAAAGATAGAACAATGGGTTCCAGTGAACCATAGTATGGACAGTTCACCGATAGATCGATGAAGAGGTGTGTATTGTATGACTGCAGCCCAGAGATGTTCTGGGAAGGTAAAACTGTGAGCGCAGCCGGGCGGTGGTGGCACACGCCTTTAATCCCAGCACTCGGGAGGCAGAGGCAGGTCGATCTCTGTGGAGGCCAGCCTGATCTACATAGTGAGTTCCAGGACAACCAGGGCTACACAGAGAAACCCTGTCTCAGCAAAAACAAAACAAAACTTGGAGTGCAGTGAAAAGAACAATTTGCCAAGAGCTCCCAGGAAGGAAGGAGAGGGTGAGTAAGTGGGTCACAGAAGACTGGGCTAGTGTACCTGTTCTGAAAGACACTGGAAGGGTGGGGACGTTCACCATACATTGATCAAAACCTGGAACAGTGTGTCACTGTTAAGTTGCCCGTGTTCTGCAAATAACCTCTTAGCTGTGTTGCTATAAGCAACTCTAATTTTATTGGTTCACCCCCCGCCAAAAAAAAGAGATGAAAGCAGAAGGAATTTAGTTGGGAAAAGATCAGTGAGAATGTGTGCGTGCGTGTGTGTGTGTGTGTGTGTGTGTGTGTGTGTGTGTGTGTGTGTGTGTGTTTTGTGTGTTGCCATGGCGGGGGGCCGTGCCTTGGGGCAGGGGGAGAGAAGGGTGTGGAGAGTGAATACAATCAAAACACATTTATTCGTGTATGAAAATAAAAAACTCATTTGTATAATTACTACGTTAATTTTAGAAGTTTTAGAAATTAAATAGAAACTATAGAATGTATACAACACAAAATGTAAATCCTAATGTGATTCCGGGTCTTCTATAGAAAGGGTCTGTTGGTGCGGTCTTTCTAGTCTTGACAGATGTGCCTAAAGAGAGTCTCTACAGCTGGGGAAGCATGGAGGTGTGGGTGGCAGGGGCCGGACCCCAAATTTCCATATTGTCCTTTAAAGCAATTTTAAGACTATTATTATTATTATTACTTTTTGAGACAAGGTCTATATAGTCTTGGCTAGTCTGAACCTCACTATGTAGACCAGGGTGTCCTCGAACTTACACTCATAGAGATGTGCTGGCTTCTGCTTCCCAGTGCTAGGATTAAAGGCATGGGCCACTATACCTGGCTAAAAGTCTGTTCCCTTTTTCAGCTGGTCACAGTGGCCCAGTCCCTGAATCCCAGCACTCAGGAGGCCAAGGCAGGCCGACTGCAGATCTGACACCAGCCTAGGCTGCACAGTGAGTCCAAGTGAGATCTTGTTTCAAAACAAATAAAAGAGCCTGTGGATTTTACTTTACTTTATTTTGGTTTTTCAAGACAGGGTTTCTTTGTATAGCCCTAGCTGTCCTGGAACTTGCTTTGTAGACCTTTCTGACTTCAAACTCACAGAGATCCACCTGCCTCTGCTTCCTGAGTGCTGAGATTAAAGGTGTGTGCCACCACCACCACCACCACCACCACCACCACCACCACCACCACCACCACCACCACCACCTGGCTGCCTATTCATTTTTCAAAAGTTTACCCATATGGTTCAGATTCTGAACTACAATTAAGAAACTACTGTTTGTTTCATTTTTAGTATGACAACAAAGAAACATATCTGTTCTTTTCTAAATATGTATTTGTATGAGGCCGCACTTCTGTGTGCTTCAACCAAGACAACATACCATAAGTCATAAGTCATAACTATTCATAACTACTGAGTGAGACCTGAAATTGCAGGTCTTCCCTGGAGCCAGACGCTAAAGAGAGCTGAAAATATAAAACACTACTACTTTTCTGAATTTTTTTTTTGGGGGGGAGCAAAGTTACTTTTTCATAAATAATTTTCATAGAATATTTGTGTGTATCTCCTATTTTAATTTTCAAATAATTTAGTAAATACACACTTAACATTTTCTTACCTGTAATCTCTAATAGGGTAAGTATGAATAGCCATGACCACATAAGCACATCTTTTGGAGTTCTCACTGATCTCAAGACGTAAACATGTCCTGAGATCAGGGTAGCTGAGAGCCACTGTGTAAGGACAGAGCTAGGCCCAGTTCTGTTCTCAGGCCCTGGAGATGTCCCCAAGCTGGCCTCAGCTGTTCTCACCCATGGCTCAGGATGTCCATTTAGCTGTCAGTGAGTGGAATGCAGCACCTGATGCAATGGTGCATGCATAATCATAGCCTTCTGTAGGCCGAGACAGGAGGCAGTGCTTGGACTTCTTAGCAGGGATAAACTTACCTAGAAGACACAGATGTCTGCCTAGCCCACCCTACGTCCCCAGTTTTTCTGTGACCCTCACCCCATCCCTTTGGCTAGGCAAATGTGAGATCCTGTCATTTCTCAGCAGCTGGGGGTGGGGTGGGGTAAGGCTGATGCTGTAGAGTTTAGGCCCCTCTCGTCTCCAGCCTCTCCTCTCCAGCCTCTCCTCAACAATGGACCCGATTTCAGGTCGCGTTCTGTCCCTTGGATGCACCAGAGAGATCCTTGCTGGCCAGCCAGGAGGACAGTCTCCCCAGACTCTGCAGCGCCTGGGGCTTGCATGGAAACATCAGCGGCATGAAGGAGAGGCTGTCCAAGATGCAGGCCCCTGGCCAAGAGGCTGGCATGCTGGAGGAGCCAAGGTCCTCAAGAGGAGGTGATGTCCACTGGGTGTCAGGGGAGGCACCTGGGTGAGGGGCTTTGGAGAAGTTCAGGGGTTCTCAGGAACAGGCTGGAGCCTCCTCTCTGAGCCTGCCAAGTCCTCTTCCTGTCTACCGCCTCTTCCTTCTCTGTTGTTCCTTCTGTCCTTTCCTTCGCCTTCTTTGGTCTCTTTGCTGTTTGTAGCTCCTCCCCAGATATACTCATTATAGACTCTTTAAAATAGGCAGATAAATGTGGAGAAAAGGAACAGAAAAATTACCCAATACTCAGAGGCCAGCACTGTTGGCGTTTAGTGCGGTTTTCCCAGTGTTCTGTGTAACGCCCCCTGCAGAGGTCTCACAGTGCATACCTTTTGAATCCAGCCTTTTTTAGTTAACATGGTGTAAAGGCCCTTTCTCACATGACTAGAAGCAGGGTGGAAACAGTTTCTAAATGCTGAGCTATGGACCCTCAGGAGGTGCTGGTAGCAGTGGCAGATGCCCACTCTGATGGAGTGGAATAAAGGGAAAAGGACAGAGACTCAGTCTCACAGTGAGCTAGATGGCGTGGGAATGGCCTTTCCAGTCACTTTGGCCTCTCTGCTGACCAAAATGTCTGGTTCTCTGCATGGGGTTATGGGCTAAGGATATGGTGCCTTTTAAATAAAAAGAGGCCGGGTAAAGGTTAGAACCGTGAGGGTTCCTGCTGTACACTAAGGCACAGAGAGACTTGGCATGCATCTCCCTACACTTCTGTGCCCAGGCTTCTGTGCCACGGTTAGCAACCCTCCTTGGCTACTGTTGAGGAAGGTAAAAGGCAAGCATGGTTGCCTGGAGAACTCAGAGTGTAGCCCTAATAGGGATGACCTTGAACTCTGAGCCCACTGCCCACACCTTGCCTGTGTTAGGATTACAGGCCACCTGATTTCTGTGGTGCTAAGGAGGATCAAACCCATGGCTTCATGAGAGCTAGGCAAGGATTCTACCCACTGAGGTACCTCTGCAACCTACTTTCTAGTTATTATTATAACATAGAAAATTAAAAGCAGATAAATAAAAATAGGGAGATATAAACATCACATTGTTGTCACCCACCATTGCACTGTTAACACTTTACAGATCAGTTATGAATATAAATACATACTTTAACGAAAATGAGACTATGCTCATTTTGATCCTAACTTGCTTTGTGTTTGGGAGCATTTCTCCAACCTTAGTTTTGGAGATAAGGGTCTCTCGCTGAATCTGAGCTCACTGATTGGCTGGACTGGCTGATTAAGATGCCGGGATCTTCCAGTCTCTACCTCCCCGAGGTGGAATCCCATGTGTGCCATAACCAGTGTTCTGCGTGGATACTGAGGACCCAAACCAGGGCCTTGTTCTTTCGTGGCAAGTGCTTTACTGGCTGAGCTGTCCCCCTGCACCTGCGTGTAAGTGCCCGCATGCCTTTACATACCACATACACTTCGGAGCCTGTCACAGTCAGAAGAGGGCATCTGATCTCCTGGAACTAGAGTTACAGGCAGTTGTGAACCCCTGTGTGGGTACTGGGAACCAAACCCAGGTCCTCTGGAAGAGCAGCCAGCATTCCTAACCACTGAGCCATCTCTCCAGCCCTCTGAACTTGCTTTTTTAAAATGAATGGCATCAGTCTTTCCAGGCCAGTGTTTCACTTTGTGGAATTGGATAATTCATATGAACATTCCAGAGGTAACTGTTGAGATGGCCTCTCATGCCGGGTTCTCCACCTGGTTATCTCTTAGCCTAACAAGCCTTTTTATCCGACTCTTGGGAGAGATCAGGCCATTGTCAGAATTTCCCACAGTCTATTTTCCTCCCTATTACTTCCTTTTGGCATCTTCTAACTTATTTCTTTACCTATAAACAGACTTTAGATAGAAAGTCTTGATAATGAATCTCTCTCTCTCTTTCTGTGTGTGTGTGTGTGTGTGTGTGTGTGTGTGTGTGTGTGTGTGTGTATTGGAGCTGAGAGCTGGGGACATAGCTCAGTGGTAGAAAATGCTTGCAGCATATGTGAGGATCGGGTTCAATCCCCAGTAACACACACACACACACACACACACACACACACACACACACACGACTAGTGAATGTGTTGGGGATTAGAGATGATGTGGGGTCCCCCACCCCATTCTTGCATGAGGAAAGCACACCACACTGGTCGACCCATCCTTTGTGGTGCACCAGGGCAGAACCCGCCCGACAGTGACTGGCATGGTGTTTCTCTTGCACTGTGTTCACAAATCAGATATTGATTAAAACTTGGCAGTGTTGTTGGCCAACAGACCTGTGTTTCCAAAGCACTTGTTTCCAAAGCACTGTCATCAGTGGCGAGGAGTGAGAGGGAAGTAGGGGGAAGTCAAGCAGGCTGGGGTTTGGTCCTGACTGCCTTGCTGTAAAGCTTTGGATATACCACATCCTTGCTCTGTGCTTGGGCAAGCATCCTCACATGTACACTGTGTGTGCGTGTGTGTGTGTGTGTGTGTGTGTGTGTGTGTGTGTGTGTGTGTGATGTCATCGCTCTACCTCACAGGTTTCAGTGAAAAGCGAGAGGAAGGGACGCACTGGCAGGGGACTTCCTGTTCTATTCTTCACACCCTGCATGTGTTCCTGCCGTTTCTTACCACTTGTTCTGTCATTGAAACCCTCTCTGATTTCTGTTCTTTCAGATTTTTTAAGGAAACTTCCTCAAAAACCAAAGCTGAAGAAAAGGCAGATTAAAGACAGCCCAGGAACTCCCAAGCGCTACCTATGAGAGACCCACAGGGATGGAGCTCTCGGAGCACTTACATGTATACTCTGGGGTGGGTGGGTGAGGGGGTGAATAGGGTAAAGAAAATTTACTTTATCAAAAGGATGCTCAATTTTTTAAATTATGAATAAATGGGTTGGGGAATAATAATCCTTAAGACAATTCTACTTTACTTGGCTGAACTTCATTCATCTTTTATTTGCTTAAAAATATTCGGAGCCAGGCTTGGCGGTCACAACTTTAATCCCAGTACTTGTGAGACAGAAGCAGTTGGATCTCTGTGTGTTTAAGGTCAGCCAAAGCTACACAGTAAGACCCTGACTCAGAAGAAAAAAATGTTTAGAGCCACTTACTAAGTGGCAGGTAGCCCACTTATACGTAGATAAATAGTCGTGGCCACGCATGTGGAGAGGCACCTAGGTCCAGTGCGAGGAGAGAACAAAGGGCCTTATGGATGTTAGCCACAGGGAGGTAAGGCATAGGGTAACCGATGGAATCCAGCCAGTCAGTGAGAAGTCTGGCAGCCTCCGAATCATCTAGACTTCATCTTATGGGTAGCTTGGGGCAGGCGGTAGCCAGGGAGGAGAGATGCAGTAGAATGAACTGATGCCACGTGGGTACTGGGCAGATTTCCAGTTGACTGTGAGCCAAGTATATGGAGATGAGAGAGGCTAGACACAGAAGAATCCCAAAGAAGAAACATTAACAGGCTTAACAGAATGGTGATTTGGACCAGTGGTCAATCAAAAATTGGCAGCTACTAATGCATTTAATTCCCAATGATGAGTTCCACTTGCTAACATCATTTTAAAAATACTAGTTGCCAGGGTTGGGGATTTAGCTCAGTGGTAGAGCTCTTGCCTAGCAAGCACAAGGCCCTGGGTTCGATCCTCAGCTCAAAAAAAAAAAAAAAAAAACAAAAACAAAAACAAAAAACTAGTTGCCACTATTATAACTGCGTTGTTTCCCATTCAATGCAAAATCAAGTCTCTGGCTTCTCATACAGCTCCCTCTATTTGGCTCTGCATGCCTATGTACCAGCTGGTGGAGCTGAGGAGCAGTTCACCAGCTTCACTGATAGGCTTTCTAGTTCGCCACAGTCTCCTCCCATGCCTAGTACCTTGCACAATGTGCTTCACACATCTACACCACCCGTGCAACTCTTGGGACCTTTAATATTTGATATCCCCAAAGTATGCAGAAGCAACTCGGGCATGCATCAAGAATGGCAAACTTAGGACTTTATATAAGGTAAGTAATAATAATAATAATAATAATAATAATAATAATATTATTGATCATTGACTGCTGTGTATGTGTGCATGTGTGTGTCTCTGTGTGTGTGCACATGTGCACACCTGCCACAGCTTGCTTGAGGTTAGAGGAAGTTGAGAGTCCAGTCCAGTCTCTCCTCTGCCATATGGTCCCAGGATGGAGCCCGGGTTGTCAGGCTTGATTGGGAGCACCTCACCTGCTGAGGAATCTTGTAAGCCCGTTTTTATTTTATAGCACTGAAGATCAAAAAGGACCTTGCACATTCTAGAGGACCATTTGCCACTGAGCCACATCCTCTGCAGTCAATTGATGGATTTGGCTGATACTGTGAGAGGCAAAAAAGGAAAGGAGGAAGTTGGAGAAGTTAAAAAAAAAAAAAAAAGGCACATTGTGCTGGGAAGTGGTGGCACAGGCCTTTAATCCCAGCACTCAGGAGGCAGAGCCAAGCGGATCTTTGTGAGTTCGAGGCCAGCCTAGTCTACAAAGTGAGTTCCAGGACAGGCTCCAAAGACCAGTTAGATGGCGACTCCACAAAGGGAAGTAGGCCTGGTGATTTTCTTTTTAAGTGCATTTGTGTCTGTGTGATGTTATGGAGCATGTGGGATCCTCGGGAGCTGGAGTTATATAAATGGTTGTGACCCGACTCATGTGTGTGCTGGAAACAACCACATCTTCCTCTGGAAGGACAAGAAACACACTTAACTGCTGATAGCCTCATCTCCAGCGCCCAAGGCCCAGACATTTTTTTTTTGGGGGGGGGGGGGAGCGTGTTTTTCGAGACAGGGTTTCTCTGTGTAGTTTTGGTGCCTTTCCTGGAACTCACTCTGTAGACCAGGCTGGCCTCGAACTCACAGAGATCCTCCTGCCTCTGCCTCCAGAGTGCTGGAATTAAAGGCGTGCGCCACCACTGCCTGGCTTCTTTTTTAAAACAAACAAACAAAAAACAGCGACAAGTTAATGAAGACCCTGTTAAAGGCAGCTTAGGGCCAGGGTAAATGTGTGAACCTTTTGTCTCTCGCCTCCCTCAATTTGTATGCAGAAGAAAAATTGAGCACAGAAGTAAATGGGAAAGTGAGCGTCAGTCTGGACGAGGCACAAAGGGGGAAGCCGGGGGAGGGACACGCGGTGGGAGCGCAGCTCCCTCTCTTCCTTTTACCCAGTGCTTCCCGGAAGCCCAAGAAGGGACTGCGGGGGGCCTTTGGGGACCCAGCCGGTCCACGACAATTTTGACAGAACAGGAGGATTTGGGAGGGAGGGGCCGGTAAGCTAGAAGATGCTGATGCTGAGGGACTCCCTGCAAAATAGAGCACTGATCACTGTCTGTGGGGCAGCACCGCCACCTACAGGAACAGGTGGGGAGTGCCTCTGCCTTTCAACCAGGCTGCTGTGTGCAAGAAGCCCGGGAGAAGCGGGTGGGGAGCTCTCCCCAAGGGCAACAGGGGAGGCTGGGTTTAGTGTCCTCTTAACTCTTCCCTCAAACTCAGCACCACCTTAGAATTCTAAAACAGCAGATCACAGGTTTCTCTGCTCAAAACTCCAGCGTTCCTCATTTCATCCCAAGTCAGCGTCAGCTGGCCCTGGTGGTGCACACCTATAATCTGAGCGGTGGGGAGGTGAGGCAGGATGGAGAGAGTTCCAGGACAGCTTGGGCAACATGATTCAACCTGTCACAAAATAAACAAATAAAACAAATAATAAAAATAAAGCGCAAGTCATCGCCAGGTTCTGCTAGATCTTCTATGATCCAGTCCTACAACTGTTCAGCTACCTCTTCGCCCTAAGCCCTGTTTTCCTCAAACTTGTCAAGCACATCGCTACTTCAGTTTTCTGTCACTGTGACAAAATACATGAGACAATGAACCTACAAAGAGGAAAAAAATTTCAACTGTTTCAATGATATTTTTAGCACGCACAGAAGTGTGTGGGCCACTTGTGCTCTGGCCCATCACCTGTGGGAGCCAGAAGACAACCTGTTTATTGGTGTATACTAAGTAATGACAAAAGTAGTCACTTAAAATTCTGTTCAATTAACAAATGAAAGAACACACCCGGAACAGCATTTTTTTTCAACTACTGTCTAGAGGAGAAAAGAAAGGCCCAAGAAGGAAGGTGATGTCTCTTGTACCAGAAGTCAGCACAGGAACTAGGTCTCGGTGCTAATGAGCCACTGGCCGCACACGGCAGCACACTGTGACACTTGTGCCTCCAGCTCTAGGCCAGCCTGTCATTTTTCACAGCATGTAAATAACTGGCAGACTGATGTATGGCTTTTTAAACATTTATGTAAGTGAGGGTTTTGCCTGGGTGAAAGTAAGCCAACTGTGTACCTGGTGCCCTCTGATGCCAGAAGATGGCGCCAAATCCCCCTAGAACTAGAATTACAGACCATTGAAGGGGTGTGTGTGTGTGTGTGTGTGTGTGTGCGCGTGTGTGTGTGTTTGCTGGGAACTGAATGCAGGTCCTCTGCAAGAGCAATAAGTGCTCTTAACTGCTGAGCCATTTAATCAGCCCTCTAATGTATTTATTATTTCAAGTTAATTGTTCTCAGCTAAGGTGTCTCCACCCAAAGTATGCTACTGTAGTGGTAGTGGTGGGCACACCAGAGAGTAGCTAGGGAGACTGTGTTGAAGGGGAGCTAACTGTTACGTCATCCATCAGTCTGTGCTCTTATGGTAAAGCTAATCCTAGGAGGGAAACAAAAGATAAAACCAATCCCCCCCCCCCAAAAAAAAAAAACCAGGAGTCCTCCGCAATCTCTCCATAGCAACACTCTATCCATGTCTGTGGTTCAGGAGAGAAGTAGTGCTTTATTCTTCTCATTAGATTTCTGTGTCAAACTTGTGAGCCAGACTTCCCTATGGTAGACAGGGAAGCAGGCTCAGGGGTTGGCACAGCTGAGCCAGGATCCCACTGTCAAGGCTTCCTGACTCCATTCACAGCATTACTTTTAGCTCTTAGTCCTCTTCCTCTCCCTCCTCCTCTTGTGGATGTAGACATTTTCCTTTTTTTATATAACTAAACTGAAAGTCTTTTTTTTTTTATGGGGTTTAATGACTTTGAAAGGATTCTGCACCGAGAGTATTTGAAGTTGTCACATTTTTTTCCTTGTAGTCCAGTTCCAGTGTTTGCTTTAACCCACTGGCCTACCTTAGCTTAGCGTGGTTGACACTGTGCAGTAGGAATGCAGTGTGTGTGCTTTCCAACTGGCTGAACACTTATCCGTGGGTGCAAGAGTTTATTTACAGCCTGTAGCATTTAGGGGAAAGCCATTTTTTCTATGACCACTTTAGATGTAACTTTTCAAACTCCTGATTTACTTGGGTTTATTTCCTGAACTTTCTGTACTGTTTTGTGGATTAGTTCTGCTATGTCAGGCTGAGATCTAATGAAAAAGAACAGAAAGTGTAACAAAATTGGATGTAACAGGAACATATTTGAAAAGGAACTGTTTTCTGTTATTGTAGTTGCTTTACATTTATTTTGTGTGTAGGTAGGTCTGGCCTGAACTGACACTATGTAAACCAAACTGTCGTAGACCAACCTCCCCCCACACTCCCCACCCTCGCCCCTGCTTCTCAAGCACTGGGAGTAGAGTGCACTCCACTCTACACCTGGCCTTCATGGTGGTTGTTCTTCCAAATGGATCATGGCTGACTTAACTGCCAGGCAATTTTAAGAGAAATGTTTCTTACTTTGCTGTGTGCCCACACTTAACAGGGCATGCTTGAGGAGGTCAGAGGGCAGCTTGCAGGATTTGGTTCTCTCTTTCTGCTAAGTACTGGGGATTGTACTAAGGTCATCAGGCTTGGTGGCACATGTCTGTGCCCACTGAGATATCTCTGCCAGCCCTGCCTACACAGGTTGAAAATATTTTTTAAAAAATTCTGTGTATATAAAATTTACCATCTTCTCATCCTCTAGCCTTTCATGTGCTGCATCTTAGCCATTTTTATTGTAATTATGTTTCCATTTTCTCTGTGGCCAATCTCCGGAACTTCTTCATTGTGTCAAAAGGAAACCATATCCATTAAGTAACCATTTCCCATCTCCTCCCACTCCCCCGCCCCCTCGTTTCTGACAAATCATTCTTTCATTGTCTGTATTAGACTAAAATCACATATTAATTTTACTTGGCTTTGCTTTTGAGGTAAGGTCTCATGTAGCCCAGGCTGGCTTCAAACTTGTTATGTAGCCAAGGATGATCATGAACTGATCCTCCTGCCTCTGACCCTCAAGTGTCGGGGATACAGGTATGTGCAACCACACTCAGCTGTTTGGCTTCTTAGCGTATCAGGTCCATCCATGTTATAGTACTGTCATAATTTCCTCTATATTTTCTTAGGTGTGGGGGAGGGAGGTGTGCCAAGGTGCACACGGTAGAGGACAACTTGAGGGAGTCAGTTTTTCACCAGATGGGTTCCAGAGTTGGTTCTTGAGCTGCCAGGTTTGGTCACAAACACCCTTACCTGCTCTGTGAGCCATCCTGCCAGGCCATACTTTCCTTTTTAAAGACTGGGTTTCATTTTAAGGATGCCACATTTTATCTGTTCAACCGTCAATAGATATACAGATGTTGGTTTGAAATCCTTCCAGTAGAACTGCTGGATCATATGGTAAATGCATTTAAACTTATTTTGAGGATCCTCCATATTGTTTGCCACAGCATCTACCATTTCGAGTTTCCACAACAGTGCACACGGACCTAGTCCTCCACATCCTCACCAACACTTGTTTGAAAACAGCTATCCTAACAGGTAGGTGTCTATATTCTCTTGGGCGGGATGGAGGAGGTGGGGGGCAGTGCTGGGGACTGAATTCAGAGTCTTAAGTATCCTAAGTTCATGTTCTACCACTGAGCTATGCCCAGACTATCTTGAATTTTTTATCTATAGTAGTGTTTGAGGTATCTGGGGTTTGCTAACAGACGTATGTCACAGAGTAAGCTATATATTATGTTAAATAATGCAGAAAGCAGTAAAGTTTACAAGCTGGAAGCAGCCTGAATATTACCAGCTATGAGATATAGAAAGTGTTTTAACAAAGTCTGGAATAAAATGCCACCCTCAGAATTATAAGTGACAATTCAAACTTTATGCAGAAAGACAAATTTAATACGGAGGAAGCAAGCAGTGAGATGCAGGTTTCTGTCCAAGTACTTGGCTTTCCATTATTTCAAAATGCGGCCTCTGGCTGGCAGGTGGCTCAGCAGTTAGTGAAGTAGGCAAGAAGCTGCTCTTCCAGAGGACCCGAGTCTGACTGCCAGCGTTCTTGCCATGTGCAGCTCACAGTCAGGTTACCTGACACCCTCTTCTGGACCCCCACGGACACCTGCACACAGGCAGCATGCACCACACATACATTCCAAAACATTTAAAAAGTGACCTCATTTCCTGAATTCTTTTGACTCTCATGGAAGAATTCTTTTTAAAAGTGCAATCTCCTTCATGTGAGAAAAAGGAAGGTTAGAACGACAGAATGTCTTACATTTGAAGGGCAGCTGGGACTGAATCGCAGACATGGGGGGACTGGAGAACTTTCAGCTGAATTCTACTAGGTCTCTTAACCACCCACCCTTTTATAGTCAGAGCTACTGACGAGTGACGGCTGGTCTCCTGTGCACTGAAGCTGTCATTTCCAGAGGCTGAAGAGGGCATGGTTCCCTCTGCGGCACAGCTTCGTTTTCTCGTACAAGAGCACTAGCGTCAAGTTTCCCTCACTCAGTAAGGACAGACCACAAAATTAAAAAGCCCTGAATTCCAACCCAAAGCAATCACAACTCAAACGGGAAGCATACACTATGAATGCAGGAACACTCTATTTATTAGGTCAATAATTCATTTAGCAATACGAGTACAGAATGTATCACAATGCTGGTTACAAACACACTTAGTGTGGTTTACAGTTACAAATAACAGCGGGCACTACAAGTAGGTGAGGATGATATGAAAGGTCGCTCCGACTCAATGAACTGACCTCAGAATCTATGAATGACCTTAGATATTTCTACAGAAATTCCTGTGGCACTAGTAGTGGGGATTTTCCTGTAAAGAATGTTAGTGATTCATTTGTAATTATTCCATTAAGGTTTTTAAAATTTTTTTATTTTGAGCCTATTAAACTAAAACCCCTGTTACTTAATAAAGTATAAAAATAGTACTGACCTGGTAATATTTAATAAAATGTAGCATTCATTCACATAAAACTAAATTGAAAAGTTTTAGTCACCATGGCAACATATTTTCCCATAAAAGGAATATACAGAAATGAGTGGTGTTATACAAAAAAAAGGGGTACCTGCGATTCAGTGATCCAACACATTGTGCACCACAACCAAGTTTTCTAGATATCTATATATAGCATATATATTTAATCTTAAACTTTACTCTTGAAAAACATGTGCACTCCAACAAACTCATTAAGGCCACTCATGCTATAGATACCTAGAACTGCAATTAATAAGTGTTATTTAAGAGATCCTAAAACACACGCCTTCAAATCACCACCAGGGAAAGCCAGTTCTCTGCCTAAAACATTCCTGAGATCTGGGGACAAAGGAACTACTATCATTAAAATCTGCAGACTAATTAAAAATGTTCTATTTAAAATAAATCTTTTTTTTCCAGGTAATGTGACGTCCTCTAAAGCCAAGAGGTGAAAGAAGTGTTAATCTTTAAAACAAAAATAAAACTCTTAAAAAAAATCAGTAATTATAAATAAGAATTTTTCCAGTAGTAACTCTGCCATCCAGAAAAGATGACTGGAAGCAGCAAGGTTAAAAACCCTAGGGGAAAACATTAAAAAAAAATGGCGGTTAACAACACCTGATACTTAGCAAACCATCCTTGGATTTTGCAAAGTTTTGGCCAAAAGCTTGCATCCTATTTAGGCTCAGCTGTTTGCACTACAAAGACAAGTTCAACGGCAAGCCCAAGACACCACGCTCTGGGCTGTGCACTTCCCATTTGATTTCTTGAGACGGGGTCTCACTAGGTTGCCCTGGCTGACCTTAAGTGAGTCTCCTGTCTCAGCCTCCCGAGTACAGCTTTCTGTACTTAATGCTCACAAGACTATGAACTCTTCTCTCCGTCTAGGACAAAGGTCTTTATCTGGGCAGGGTATTGGTGAGCTAGTTTTTTTGTTTTTGTTTTTGTTTTTTCGAGACAAGGTTTCTCTGTGTTGTTTTGGTACCTGTCCTGGATCTCACTCTGTAGACCAGGCTGGCCTCGACTCACAGAGATCCACCTGGCTCTGCCTCCCGAGTGCTGGGATTAAAGGTGTGCACCACCACTGCCCGACGTGAGTTGGTTTTTAAAAAAAGAATGTAGATTTGATGGAGAAAGGGTCCAAATCCTCAGGGCAAAGTCTAGTTTGAGGACCCATGAATATTCTGCACTAAAAACTCAGTTGGTGCTATTAAACTGAAATAAGTGACTCACCTGTGTCATATGCATGAGCTCCCCAATGCCCCCAAATGGAGTAGCACCAAGCTTTAGGAATAAGAGAATTCAGGGGAGGGTGAGATCATAGGCCCTTATTTAAAATTACATGCACGCTATTGATTATTGTGAGGTAAATTCTATTTAGTTTTTCCTCTCACTGTCTTGAATACTGAGATTATAGATATATGCCATCACACCCTGCGTTCATGTATAAAAGTCAAATCATGGTAGCATTCCTCACTACCTCATCCTAAACACTCTTGCAAAAGTATAAATCCTACACTTGAAGTTATTAGGGCATTACTTTTCAGTAGAATCAGAACATATCAAATCATATCACTTAAAATGACTGATTGTGCCAGGTGGTGGTGGCACACACCTTTAATCCCAGCACTCAATAGTGCAGAGGCAGGTTGACCTCTGTGAGTTTGAGGCCAGCCTGGTCTACAGAGCTGAGTTCCAGGACAGGCTCCAAAACTACACAGAGAAATCCTGTCCTAAAAAACCAACACCCCACCCCACTCCACCTGAAAACCAAACAGATTGCTAGAGTATAGGCATTAGATTAACTTTTACAAACTTACAGATAACCATAATTAAAGAAATGGTAAGATGGAACAACTTGACAATAATGATGCTGGGGGTGGGGGATGGTTGCCATCTGACATCATCACCCTGTGACCACAGGCTTCTAAACATCATGTTACTTTATCACCAACTATGAGTTAAGTTCAAACTGAGTTAAGGGGGATGAGTCCTTAAGTTAACTGACTATACAAAATGCTGTATATGCATAACACCAAAAATTCAGATTAAATAAAAATAATTCATGTGGAAACTTAAGTTTCAAAATATTTATTGAAAAACAATTTAGCACGACATTCCTATACCACAAACATACCACAGGGCTCTAAAAAGCCAATAAAAGTATACAAAGCCTATCTTGAAAATATCTTTGGAGATATTAAATATATAGGCCCGTGCAGCTGGAGTTCAGTAACTTAGAAATGCTCCTCCTGGTCACACAGACTACTTGGTTATAAAGGGTGCCACTGGACTAAGACTGCAATTAACTGGGAGGGGGCCAGCTGCATAAACTGCTAACATACTGATTTATTCTTTGAAGAATTTATAAAGAAATTCAGTTAGAGGAATAAATAAATTCAAGTCTCTGGACCCAAAGCTGTTATCTTCGGGTGTGAGCTTGCCTCATCTACTTGGGTCCTTCCCCAGTAAGTTCCTTTCTAAGGACCTAAACACACTGGCTTATCACTAAGACTGCAAACAACAGTTTCAAAAAAAACTAAAATTGGAAAGTTTAACAAAAGATAACTTCTGTAGTCTCTAATGTTTCTGTACTCTACATGATAATTGTTTTCCCCAACAAGCATGCTAAAGAACAGAGCTTGACACACATCCACTCAACCTACAGACCACTCCAAGCATCGCCAGGAGCAATGCATCTAACGCCCAAGTCAGGAACCCCTGAGAATAGGGGAGACACCCAGATTCTTAACTACACAGGCACCAGATAGGCCTCTGTACTAAGAATTGAGGTAACGGCAAAAGATCTTTTTGTTTCTTCTTGTTACATTGTCACACAACTTAGGAATTGAGTATTAGCTCCACATTCAATAACCTGGCTAGTTTTAAAAAATTAGAAAATCAGACATTATAGTTGGATCTTTCCACCCGACTCCTGGGTTTCAGTTAAAATGACTAGTTGTACTATTATTTCCCATAAAAATGAAGATTTTCTAAGACTTGTGCATTCAATCTTCTTAATCCCCACAGAGTAAACCTAAAATTCTCATCTGAACATGAATCATTTCACGACTCTCAGCCAGTATGTTTGTTAGCAACATGGAGTATGAGGGCAAAGATTAAAATGAGGGTGGCTGCAGCGATAGTTACAGAACTTGCTTCTATGTACCTTGACTAAAGACTTGCCACTGACATTGCCCAAATCCCATAGTTTGGTATCTATGATACAAATAAAACTCTTGTATTAATACTTTGCATTCTATCTAAATGAAATTATCCTACTGGAAAAGGCAAGTGCAGTGACTAAATAATCATCTAAAGCCCCTGGTCCAAATCACCACCTTCCACAGGTGCTGGTCCTTTTAGGTCCTTCTGGTCCTGTTATGTTCGCAAACACTGTTAGAGCATCTCACTGCTGTACCAGAAACCAAGAGTAAGAGTTGAGCTGCTGCTGGTCCACCTGGTGTTATGACTGACAGATCAACACTGGTCCAGTCAGATGAATCTGACAGTCCTTCCCTGATACAGCTCTGGAATGGCTGTATGCACTGATCTGGGAAAGATGGCCAAATCTACATCAGGATGCCCTCCTTTTTATTAATTAGTACCTGTGTTACTTTTCTATACTGCATATAAAGAGTCTTCCATAAAATTTCTTTACAATACAGTATCGAATACCTCCACATGGAAGAATGTTAAAAAGTTGTTAAAATCATCCTTACATAAGAAGAATGCAACTCTTTTAAACTCTTAAATAGTTTTATTTAGGGGTTCTTTTTTTTTCTTTCAGGCTTTCTGAAAAAAGAATTATTTTTTAAAAAGGGGGGAAAAGGTTTCCTGTTGTTCTAATGGGGTGAGAATGTGGGACTACTTATACACGCGGCACATGCTGATATAACTCAATATATGCTTATTCTACAGGAACTGCAATACAGGGCTACCCGAAAGAGGGTCTTCATGGACTGGACCAGTGTTTCAATGCAAATACCAGCCCCAAAACAACATGGATTTGATTTCACAGTATGAATTCCCCGGAATCCGGGGAAAGGTAATTGTTAGCTGAGGCTGTCCCTCAGCAGCGTGGTCCCTCAGCATTCTGAGACATGAGGAAGGACTGCACCACTTCTTCGGTGGACTGGGGGCTGTTGTTGACGTCTTCAAGGGCATCGGTTACTGAATACTGTCGATCTCGCAATCGGTTCCAGTTAGACAGAACATTGTGATACTCAAATACTTTTTCATAATTTCCAATGGAGTTGTAAAGTTTAATGAGGCCTCGGTAATCATACTCTAGTCCACTGTAGCCTTCACCAAACAGTTTCTTCCCTGAAGGAACATAAGAAACAAACAGATCAAAAAACGTACAATAATTTTTTGTTTTGATTTTAATACAAGTTTAATTCTTTAAACAGGCTGGCTTGGTTTTAGTCTCATGGAAGGACAACAGTCCTTATATCATTGCCTCTTAAATCACTCTCATCCATGTCGTATCTCTAAGATTTAAAGGAGCTGGTTTCACCAGAATGCTAAAATAAATTTCACAGGTTTTAAAAAAAGGTTTCTAATTAATTCAAGCGTGTGTGTTTATGTGTGTGCGCGTGCGCACTTGTGCCGGAGCATGTGTGTGGAGGCCAGAGGTAACTTTCAGGAATCTGTTCTCCTTCCATCATATGAGTTCTGGAGATAGAATTCTAGTTGTCTAGGTTGGTGGCAGCTGCCTTGACCTTATGAGCCATCTTACTAGCTGAAAATTTCAGGTTTAAGGATATCTTAAAATAATATGGAGCACTTTACAGGGTCTGTCTATATAATCCTATCTGGCTGTCCTGGAACTCACTCTGTAGACCAGGCTAGCCTCAACTCACAGAGCCACCTGCCTCTGCCTCAAGAGCACTGGGATTAAAGGCCTATGCCACTATTCCTGGCTAGTTTTGCTTGTAAAGTAAAATGTGCTAGTTTTGTCAAGTTGATACAACCTAGAGTCACCTGGGAAGAAGCAAGTTCAACTGAGGAATTGCTTAGATCAGACTGGCCTGTGGTCACTATCTGTGAAAGATGTCATGACTGATGACGGATGTGGAAGACCCTGGCCAGTGTGGGCAGCACCATCCTCAGGCAGGTAGGATCCTAGGCTATGTGAGAAAGCTAGCTGAGCATGAGCCAGTGAGACAGTCAGCAAGCAGCATTTCTCCATGGTTCCTGCCCCGACTTCCTCCAATGATGAGCTATGATCTGGAAGTGTAAGATGAAATAAATCATTTCCTCTGCACGTTCTTTTTGGTCATGGTGTTTTTGTCACAGCAACAGAAAAAACTAGAACACCAAGTATAGAGAATATCTATAATGTGCTTATTTTGTATACAAAAGGAAAGATAAAGTACTTATTCATATGCCTGTATGTAAGCCATACATAGAAAAATAAGCCAGAAACAAATGAGACTAGTACCCAAAGCAGGCATATGGTAACTATGTATGTAGAAGAAATGAAGGAAATACACATAACTAGGAAAGTACTTGCCTATGAATCTGTGATTTTTCAGAATGTTAGTATTTCACACACTCGGGATTGATCAGTAAGTCAATATATGCTGTGATATGTATGGCAAATGTGTTGCTAATTAATCAATAAATCACTGATTGGCTGTTGGCTAGGCAGGAAGTATAGGCGGGGCAAGGAGGAGAATAAAGCTGGGAAGTGGAAGGCTGAGTCAGAGAGACACTGCCAGCCACCACCATGACAACCAGCTTGTGAAGATGCCGGTAAGCCATGAGCCATGTGGCAAAGGATAGATTTATGGAAATGAATTAATTTAAACTGTAAGAACAGTTAGCAAGAAGCCTGCCACGGCCATACAGTTTGAAAGCAACATAAGTCTCTGTGTTTACTTGGTCGGGTCTGAGAGGCTGTGGGACTGGCAGGTGAAAGAGATTTGCCCTGACTGTGGGCCAGGCAGGAAAACTCCAGCTACAAATATACAATGGCTAACACACACATATGGATCACCATTTGTGACAGACACAGGCAGCAATGGGGGAAGGGACAATCTGTGCAAGAAATGGTACCGGGTCAACTACACATGTGCACGGAACAAGTAAGATTTGATTCCTTTCTTGAACTATGAACAAGTTAATTTTAGGATTGCAGATCTAAAAGTGAATAGTTAAGTGTCCAGAAGATGATCTTTAGAAGAGTACTTTCAGAACTGGTAGGAAAAACTCCCTCAAACTAAATACAAAAAGTACTAACAATAAAAGAAACATCAAGGCGTTCTATTAACATCAAGGAGTTATTAGGCTGGCTGTGCTAGCACATGCCTGTGATCCCAGCATTAGGAGGAAACAATGGTCTGGAGTTCAATACCAGCCTGAGCCACATGAGTCCCTGTATCAACAAACAACATAAATAAAATGAAGTGAAATAAACTGTCCTTTCCAAGGCACTCTCAGGAAAACAGGATGAGAGGAGACTCTTGCATCACAGCCACCAACGGAGCTCGTAGTTAGAGCACAGGACGAATTTCCTAAGTCAACAATGGCAGACAATTCAATATGAAAATGGGCAAGGACCCTAACACCCATTTCATACACGAGGTAGTAAGGTCAAACAGAGACAATTCAAATGCTCTATGTGTTCACTGATGTAGACGACACACAAACCCAATGAAATGTAAGTGATGGAAATTACCAAGGGACTAGTACGCAGCAACACATTACAGTTAACCCACTAAGAAGAGTGCTCTCCACTTAATATCAAGGCCAACCTAGTCATGTTAAAGACGTGAGACCTCCAGGTGGCAAGAGCAGCAGGAGCGGCAGCTGGATTAACACCTCACAGCAGTGACTACAGTCACACATCTCACTGATGACTTCAATACTGAGGAGAGCCTTGACAGGAGGATTCTTTTTTTTTTTTGGTTTTTTGAGACAGGGTTTCTCTGTGTAGCTTTGTGCCTTTCCTGGAACTCACTTGGTAGCCCAGGCTGGCCTCGAACTCACAGAGATCCGCCTGCCTCTGCCTCCCGAGTGCTGGGATTAAAGGCGTGCGCCACCACCGCCCAGCGGCGACAGGAGGATTCCAAACAGCTCTTCGGTCCGCTCTGTCTCCTGCAGTGCTGACTTTCTCAGCACTTTCCCTCACACAGCACAGAAGAATTCCGACATGCTCTCTAGACACGTAAGAAAAATTTAAAGGAACCTACCAATTGCTATAGATCGCAAATATAATTTCTCAGCATTTTCATATTGATTCATGTCATAATTATATAAAGATGCCAGATGTCCCACCGAAAGGGCTACTTCATAATCTTCTTGACCAAGAAGCTGCTCTTTAATCTGAATGGCTTTTATGTGCATTTCTTCAGCTTCCTGAAAAATAGGTCAAATGGAGTATTAGCTTGCACTTTTTCTTAGGACAATTCTACGCAATGAGCAAGTCTGTTCTAAATGTCAACCCCAGCTTACGAAAACTATTAGGTAGTAAGATCAAAGAACATTCTCTATCTTTTCCAAAAGCTGCTAATGAAAAAGCATCACTGGTATTTGTAAACTACACAAAAGCTGATGACTGTAATGGTCCTAAAGTAGAAAAGGTAAATATGAACAGACATTCTGAGTTGGGTGTGGCAACATGTGCCGTATTTCCAACAGGCAGACGGAGGCATGAAGAGTTGATAGTTCAAAGTCAACCTGGGCTACATGGAGAAGACCCTGTCTTCCAAAACTATCAAATATAAAAGAGCAATAAAGGACCTTCTAAAATGAACATAAAGACAGGGTGGTGACACAAACTTTTAATTTCCCAGAAGTAGGTGAATCTCTTGAGTTTGAGGCCAGCTTGGACTACACAGTGAATTCCAGGACAGCCAGAACTACATAGTGAGATCTCGTCTCAAAAAAAAAGGGAGCTGAGGCTGGTGGCACACGCCTTTAATCCCAGAGCACTTAGGAGGCAGAGGCAGATGGGTCTCTTGTGAGTTTGTGGCCAGTCTGGTCTACAAAGCGAATTCCAGGACAGCCAGGGCAGTAACACAGAGAAACCCTGTCTCGAAAAACAAAACAAACAAATAGAAACAAAACAAAAGCCGAGTGAAGGTGGCTCACACCTTTAATCCCAGCACTCGGGAGGAAGAGGCAGGAGGATCTAAGTGAGTTCAAGGCCAGCCTGGTCTACAGAGCGAGTTCCAAGACAGGCTCCAAAGCTACACAGAGAAACCTTGTCTCGAAAAAACAAACACAAACAAACAAAAAAACAAAAAAAGAATAATTTGAATAACCACATCCCCAAAATTAAACTTGTTAAGACAGTATTAATTTATGCAGACATGCGCATATATATGAGCATGTGTGTGTCCAGGTTGGCACCAAACTATCAATCTGCCTGTCTCAGCCTTCCAAGTGTTACACTAAGGGAATGTACCACTCGTACAGACTAGAATCAAAAATTCTAAAAGAAAATTAGTGTAAGTGTACTGCTAGATTTTGTAGCTCCTAATTCTTAGTAACTATACACAATCAACTTTAGTGTTATTATTAGAATCTGATGTCTCTGAATATTTATTATGGGCCAGACATTCTGCTAAGACCTAAACGTACATAGCTAAGAACTATGACTGAAGCCTGACTACAACAATACCAGCTTTTCGGGTTTTTCTGTTTTGGTTTGTTTTGTTTTTTCGAGAAAGGCTTTCTATGTGTAGCTTTGGCGCCTTTCCTGGAACTCACTCTGTAGCCTGGGCTGGCCTCGAACTCACAGATCCACGTGCTGGGATTAAATGTGTGTGCCACTACCACCCTGCTCAATTTATTATTTTAAAGGTACTAATTATTTAGAGATAAAATATAAACCCCTTGACCTTAAATTTTCTCATTGACTGATAGAGTCTCCCAAGGTTGCCGTAGTGTTTTGCGGTCTGTACGTTAAACTCTCCGAAGGCTTTCTTGGCCAGCTGGAGTGAGGACAGGTGCAAGTCATGTGCTTCTTGAAGCAGCCGCTGTTCTGTCTCCTTGTTGTGACAGTCGATCGCAATCTCCTCCAAAATAAGTGCTGAACAAGGAAGGCCACAAATCAGGAAACGTCAAATCCATAGTTTACATTTAACTGAAAATTAAAGACTGAGTATTTACTAAATATTGAACACATAGTTGACTCTTGTTTAGAACTGGCCAAGATCAAAGCGTTCTACATTTGAGGGTTGTTATTTATTTATTTATTTTTTAAAAAGCTGGGCTCTTGATATATAGCCCAAGCTGGCTTTGAATTCATGGCAATCCTCCTGCTTCAACTTCTTTCTAACGCTGGTGTGTGTGCCATTGTGCTAAGACAAACTATTGTACTTCAACAATACACTTCTCGGAAAGTCTATTTATACAGTATGTTCATTCAACTGAATGGAAAAAAGGTGTATCTTAAATTACTTTTCAGAATCAGCTTCTACTGTAATAGCCTGCTATATTTTATAGATGGAAATTTGATTTGAAAAGTAAGTGGCCACCTGGGAACGGTGGTGAATGCCTATGTGAGCAACTGGGAGGCCGAGGCAGCAGGACTGGACGTTTAAGACTAGCCTTGGCTGCAAGACAACTTTAAGGGCAGAACTGACCTTGTCTCAAAAACCAAACCAAAAGAGAAAAGCGAAAGTTAAAGTTACACAACCATGGAGGAGTGATTTAAGCACTTCGGGTAATTCTGAAAGCACCCTTTATGAAACATAACCTTTAACCAAACATAACTAACTGAAAAAGTGTTTCCTCCTGCTTATTCCACCAACCCAATCAGGTCAGAAGACATTTCAATTTCAAAGTTCCACCCAAGGTTTCCAAACTCTTACAAAACCTAAGAATAAAGACACTGCCAGCTCATTTTACGTCTTGGCTTTGTCGTGTACAGAGACAGTGAAAAGAAAACAGAAGATCTAAAGCAGTTTCAAGTCCAGAGAGGAGATTAAGGTGCTTAGAAGGCGGCACACGCCTGTCTGTACTGAGACAGAAAAATGCCCAGCTACAACAGAAGACAACCTAAAGCTAGAAGTTACTTCCTCGAGTATTTAGTGTGCGGGTGAGTTTGTGTCTCAGCACTCAGATGGGTGAGCAAACGATCTGGCGGCAGTCAGCTCTTTCCCACCAACTTCATGTGCATTACTAGGGATCAAAGTTAGGGTATGAGGCTTGGCAGCAAGCCCACTTACTCCCTTAGCCATCTCACTGGCCCTTTACTATCTTATTTAAAGACAGAAAGGACTAAATAATCAACAAAATGGTGATTCAGTATTAGTGAGGCTTCGTGTAACTTATTTTTCTCCTTACTATCTAACTTCATTGCTGGTACTAAAGTGAATAAAGGTGACCCAGAATTAGGAAAGACTCATGCTCATGCATCACTGGGTGATCCAGTCTCAACAGAATCACGGCATTAAGTGAAAGAGCACTGGTGAGGAGTAGCAGAAAAAAACAAGCACAGGAAGAACTGGGCAGGAAGAAGGAAGGGCTGCACTGTGAGCTGACCCTCTGGGAAGCCATCTCGGTCCTAACTAGTGACTGTGGAGGCATCTGCAGCACTCCTCAGTCTGACTCCAAGGAAAGGGATGGAGAAGAAGAAAGGAAAATGAACAAACGCTCTATGAAAGAGGAGATCCACGGGAGTTAAGGAAACGATTTTAGTCATATATCCACACACTCTCTAACAGCCTAACTTTATGTCACATATGAATGACTTTATAATTATCCGAGACTAGATTACAAAGGGTACCTTTCACCCTCTTTGAAGAAGCCAATAGAAGATGATCTTCAGGTAGGATGTGGGTAATGATACCAATGGCTCTTTCTGCATGAAATCTGCAATACACATAGATATAGTCTAGTGTTTCTTTTTAGTTAAAAGTGATATAAAAAACGTAACATGCATTACAATATTGACATAAAGTACAAGTAAAAGTATAAAAAAAAAAAAAGAGTTTTGGGGCTGGAGAGATGGCTCAGCAGTTAAGAGCACTTGCTGTTCCTCGACAGGACCCAAGTTCAGGTCCAAGTACTCACATCAGGTGGCTCACAAATTTCTGTTAACTCCAGCTCCAGAGGATCTGACACATTCTGGCCTCTGTGGGCATTTGCATTCATTTGCAGTGTGCATGCACGCACGCACGCACGCACGCACTCAAGACACATAAATCTTAAAAAAACACTTACGGATCAGAGTTTCGTCTGTTTTGATGGACAGGGAGTCAAACCCAGGTTCTTTCACATGCTAGGCAAGCACTATTCCCAGCCCTGAACTTAACTGTTGTGAATTAAACTTTTAACACCGATTGAATTCTCATCTCCCTCAAAATCAAAGACCTCATTATGGTCTACAAGACTCAATCTCTCTCTGCTACCTCTCTCTGACATCATTTCCTGCCATCCCACACCAACACTCTTAGCCTCCGGCCACACAGCTGGCAATCAATTTCTGGATGAAAACCATGCGCTCACTCTGCAGTGTTGTCCCTTCTATGTGCACACGGTTCACTTTACTAAACAGAGTACATAAACTCCCTAAAAATCACTCACCTCTCTCACTTTCTGACCATGGTAACATCTGGTTATCTGTTCACAGCCCAGCCCACTAAATACAAGGCAAACTACTTGCCTATTATACCTGCTACTCCCTTACAACACAAACTTCTTTTGAAAAAAGGCTTATTTTTATCATTTTAAATCATGTCTCTGAGTGTGGGCATGTGCCCAGAGGCAAGGTGCTGCTGCATTTCTCTAGGTCACCAGACACGGGAGCTGCAGACCAAACTCAGGCTTTCTGAAAGAACAGCACTCAGCCGGGCGGTGGGGCGCACACCTTTAATCCAAACACTCGGGAGGCAGAGCCAGGTGGAGCTCTGTGAATTCGGGTCCAGCCTGGTCTACAGAGCGAGATCCAGGACAGGCACCAAAACTGCACAGAGAAACCCTGTCTCGAAAAACAAAACACCAGTCTTCATTCTCGTCTACTGAGCCATCTCTCTAGTTCCTCTCAAACTTTTTTTTTTAAAGATTTATTTATTTATTATGTATACAGTATTCTGCCTACATGTGTCCCTGCAGGCCAGAAGAGGGCACCAGATCTCATTACAAGTGGTTGTGAGCCACCACGTGGTTGCTGGGAATTGAACTCAGGACCTCTGGAAGAGCAGTCGGTGCTCTTAACCACTGAGCCATCTCTCCAGCCCCGCCTCAAACTTCTTATCCCTTGTCTATCTTCGAACTTACTAGCTCTCTTTATAGTTTTTAACTAGCACACTGTTTAACTTGTCCATAGAGGTTTAATATCAATGATTATACAGGTGCCTTTTCCTCAGCTCTGTTTACTTTTTTGAGACATGGTTTCATTTGGTAGCCTAGGCTGGCCTCAAACTCCTGGCAATTCTCCTGTCTCACCTGAGCACTACTGTGCGCCACCACATTTTTTAGTATATTCAGAGTAGTACATCCACCACTGAAACCAATTTTAGGACATTTTTATCACCTTAAAAAAGATTCCTAGATACATCTAGCAATCTTCACATCCCTCCGACACCCTACTCTAAGAACCATTCATTCCTTTTCTGTCTCTGGCTGCCTATCTAGCCGTAGACAAATGAAGCCACACAGATGTGAACCTTTGTGACTAGCTTCTGGAAGTTAGCATGCTTTCAAGGCTCAACCACGATGGAGGATGTATCTTGTTTCATTTAAAATTCCCAGCCTTCAAGAGGAAGCAGGTGGATTGTTTGAGCCCAGGAGTACAAGGTCATCCTGGCTAACAGCTAGAACCCTCTACAAAAAAAATAAAGCCCATCTCTGAGAGAAAAAAAAGGCTGTGGTAGCACATGCCTTTAATCCCACCACTTGGGAGGAGGTAGGTGGATCTCTGTGAGTTGGAGCTAGCCTGGTCTACAGAGTGAGTTCCAGGACAGCCAAGGCTACACAGAGAAACCCTGTCTCAAAACACCAAAAAGAAAAGGTCTTGCTGTATAGCCTTGGTTGGCCTGGAACTCACTGGATAGCCCAGAGTGGCCCTAAATTTTTTTTTCTTAGTAAGTTGTTGGAGGAAAGCTAGCAGGGTCAGTTTTCTCTTCCCACCATACAGGTTTCAGGGCTGGAACTAGGCTGCATCGTTGGCAGCAAGTGCCTTGGACTCTTTATCTTCCCGACCCAGCAATAATGCTGGGATTACAGGGATGGCCTACCACGCCTGGCATTTTTGCCTTCACTGTTCCTCCAAAATAACACTGGTTTCCTCTTTTATATCAGATACAGAGAACTTACTTTGTAAGGAGTTACACAGTAAATACTTTAAGTCTTTCACAACTATTTAAGACTACTATCATAACATGAAATAGTCATAGGAAATAGTATGAGTATGCCTGTGACCCATGAAAGTAGTTTTGCATGTAGGCCATAGTCCACGGCTGAGGATTTTAGAGACTGTTATTTGTTGCTGGAGATTTTTTTCACTCTTGCAAGCTTAGTTACACATTTAAAAGAAGAGCTACAGTTTATACAGTTTTTGTTTTCAGCAACAAGTTAGTAGGTTGTTAAATTTGTCATTGAGCCAGATTTTCTTTAATTACTTAAAGAAAAATCACTGGGGGCTGGAGAGATGGCTCAGAGGTTAAGAGCACCGACTGCTCTTCCAGAGGACCTGAGTTCAATTCCCAGCATCCACATGGTGGCTTACAACCATCTGTAATGAGATCTGGAGGCCTCTTCTGGTCATACATAATAAATAAATAAATCTTTAAAAAAAAAAAGAAGAAAAATCACTGAAGGAAATACTGAAAAGAGCTCATTCCATATAGAATTACATAAATCTTAATTCAAAACCAAAGGAAGCCTAAATGGATGCCTTAAAAATTGGGATGATTTGGGGCCGGAGAGATGGCTCAGCAGATAAGAGCACTGGCCACTCTTCCGGATGTCCTGAGTTCAATTCCCAGCAATCACATGGGGACTCACAACCATCTGTAGTGTGATCTGATGCCCTCTTCTGGCATATAGTTGTACATGCAGATAGAGCACTCATATACATAAAATAAATAAATCTTCAAAAAAAAGTTGGGATGATTTCTAAATGACTTCAAAAATATTTTATAGCACCAGGAAGACAGATTTATCTATACAACACTTAAGGACTATTATACGACAGGGAAACAGTATTATCCTTCTCAGAAAAGGGGGAACTTACAGTGCATTGTCAAATTTCCCAGAGCTGTACTGGTGAACGTAGGAAGAGTAAGCCAGATCTTCATGAGCTGTTGCTACATGAATATTTTTGCCTCCAAACACTGACTGTCGAATGTCGAGGGCTGCCTGAAAGAATCATAAAGACATTTAACAATACTGTATACCACCTAAGTTAAATTAACTATCCTCACACTCTATGTACCTACCTAATCCCTTCAATTTCAAATGGGAAAGTCCTGCTGGATTTAAACATGAGCAGAACCTGCAAGTCACCCCCGAAAGAATTGGGTCTGTGAAGACGAAGCCTGTCTTGGGAATCACATCAGTTGTCTTTCAGCAGTAAGGCTGAGTGTATACAAGGCAATAAATGCTCCAGCACAGAGCCCATAGCCTCGGCCCTTCTTTAAAAGAAAACTGTAAAATCAGCGCTGTCTTGTCTACAGCCATGGTACAGGACACCATTTATCTGAAATAATGATTATAAGGCCTAAAATTATAGCTATCAACGTTGGCTGGTAAAAAGTCAGGTAGACTGACCCTGGATAAATCTGCCACAAAGTGAAGCCATCACCTCAGCAACTTACAGACAGAAAGTACTGTAGAATATGGACCCACAGCCTAATGATAATAGTCCTGGATGATTCTCTTCAATTCTTAAAACATTTGACTTTTAAAAAATCTTTTATGCAGGAGTAAGGAAGGGCTCTTCAAAGAATGAGTTATTTAATTTTTAAATTGGTCTGCTATTGGTTTTTTTTTTTAAATTATTTTTATTTTATATGCATTGCTGTTTTGCCTGCATGTCTGTGTGAGAGTGTCATATCCCCCTAACTGTAGTTACAGACTGTTGTGAGCTGTCATGTGGGTGCTGGGAATTCAACCCAGGTCCTCTGGAAAAACAGCCAATGCTCTTAACCATCTCTGCAGCCCCTCAAAGAGATATTTTACATATGGTTTACAAATGGCAAACAAATATAGATCACCGAGTCAACTTAGGTTAAAAGCAAAGGGAAATAACCATTAACATACCTGATAAATTGCAACAGACTGACAGATATTGTCTACATTGAGTAAGTAGAACCCATAATCTAGCAGTGTGTCAGAGTATTTTGGGTGTTTGGATCCAAAATGATCTCTATAAAAAGATACAGAACTATTAGGATATAAAGTTGAAAAACACATTACAACGGTATCTTTAATAACAATCACCTACCGTGCCAAATACACTGCATGTTTAATTAACTGTTCTGCCTTCTTAAATTCACGTTTTACTACACACGCCTAAAGACAAAGAGGGAAATTATTAAACAACTCTCGAACAGTTCATTAGGACGCTAC
Organism: Peromyscus eremicus; assembly: GCF_949786415.1. NCBI lineage: Eukaryota > Metazoa > Chordata > Mammalia > Rodentia > Cricetidae > Peromyscus > Peromyscus eremicus. The sequence continues at coordinate 68,508,881 of NC_081423.1, forward strand.
AATAAGTATAGTTTGAGACCACACTATAATAGTCAATTAAAAAAAAAATCAATGATTCTGCTGGGCAATAGTGGAACACGCCTTTAACCACAGCACTTAAGAGTCATGGGCAGGCGGATCTGATTTCAAGGTCAACCTAGTCTACACAGTGAAATTCCAAGACAGGCAAGGATACACTTTCTCTGTAATTTCTTTCCAAATCCCTATAATAATTTTTAAAGAAATAGATCTGTTAGCCGGCGGTGGTGGCTCACGCCTTTAATCCCAACACTCGGGAGGCAGAGGCAGGCGGATCTCTGTGAGTTCGAGGCCAGCCTGGTCTACAAAGTGAGTTCCAGGAAAGGCATAAAGCTACACAGAGAAACCCTGTCTCGGAAAAAAAAAAAGAAATAGATCTGTAAACAACTTGGGGAAAATTCTGATAGTCATTTCCAGTATAAACCTGTTATAACAAAGGTAATCCACAAGCAGGTAAATGCCTATCCCTTTATTAACACTAAACTAAAATGTTGGAGGAGGAGGCAGCGTATTCTGGAATATGTTACAATGTACTTTTCTCACCACACACACACACACACACACACACACACTTTTAAATATGTTTTTATGTGGAGGGTATTTGCCTATATGTATGCCAGAAGAAGGTGTTAGATCTCTTAGAATTAGAGGTTGTGAGCTGCCACATAGGTGCTGAGAATCAAACCTGGGTCTTCCGGAAAAGTAGCCAGTGTTTAACTGCTAGGCCATCTCTGCAGTCCCATACTTTAAAATTATTTATTAATAGTTTATTGTGGGGCTGGAGAGATGGCTCAGAGGTTAAGAGCACTGGCTGCTTGCTCTTCCTGAGTTCTGAGTTCAATTCTCAGCAACCACATGGTGGTTCACAACCATCTATAGAGAGATCTGGTACCCTCTTCTGGCATGCAGGCATACATACACTATATACATAATAAATAAATTCTTAAAAAAAAATAGTTTATTGTGCACACACAAACATGCACGTACGTACGTACGTACGTACAAATGAATACAATGTGTGGAGGTCAGAGGACAGCTTTCAGCATTTGGTTTGTTCTTTCTACCATGTAAGGCTCCCACGGGTTGAACTCAGGTGTCATGCTTGGTGGCAAGTGCCAGATGACTGAGCCATCTGACTGGACCTTTTTGTTAAACAGCACCTGCTGTTTACAGGTCTTGTTATTCAGGACTTCTCCATGTGGCTTATGAGATCAGATAGGATCTGGGACATCAAGTTATGGACAAAGGCTCACACAGTAATTTTTATATGTACAGAAGAACTTCAAGTTTTTAATTACTTTTGTTGTTTTGGTTTTTCAAGACAGGATTTCACTATGTAGCCTTGGCTGTCCTGGAACTCACTCTGTAGACCATGCTGGCCTCAAACTCACAGAGATCCGCCTGCCTCTGTAACACACTGAGTGCTGAATTAAAGGTGGGTGCCACCACCTGGCTAAAAAATATTTTGAACAATGAAGACTGCCAGTTTTTGAATTCTAAATACAATGTGCATATACAAATTTTGCATGTTATATTATTTCATACAAGCATATATTTAATGTTTAAATTAAGCATGCTAACATCTTTTTCTTATGCGGATGAAATCTGAATATTTATGTTGCTATTCACTTCCTCTAAAGTGAATGATGGAGACTCAGGCACACTAGAACATGCCTGTAGCCCAAGTAAAGTGACAATCCGAGGGCAGTCTTGACTACATAGCAAGTTTAAGGCTAGCTGAGGTTGCATACCAAGATCACATCTCAATAAACAACTTTTTAGTATTTCGCAGAAACAGTGGTGTCTTCTAAACGAAAAATCTGCAGTCTTTTTTCTAATTGAAATGACTTGGATAAAACCAATCAGAACGGAATATTCACGTGTGAGTAACTTCTACACAAAGAACATATGTGAAAGTTCATCAGTGCTTTAAGGCTTTTGCATACAGAAGCAGTAACTCTGAGGTCCTAATAAATAGCCTCAAAGAATTCATATACTTATTTACAGAAAAAGAAACAAGAGAAAAATCAAATAAAGATTGTCTATCAGGTCCAGTATAACAAGCTCTCTCACTGTGAAATGCAATCTAGAAGGAAGGTAAATACACTAGGAGACACTCTAGCCCTCGGCCTACGGGTCCAACATCACTTCCAATGAGAAACTGAGGTTACTACACAGCTTTAAAGAAGACAAAATTTGGGGTTGGGGATTTAGCTCAGTGGTAGAGCGCTTGCCTAGCAAGCACAAGGCCCTGGGTTCGACCCTCAGCTCCAAAAAAAAAAAAAAAAAAGACAAAATTTTAAGCCATATTAGCATCAAATATTACTGCGATGTGTACTTCAGTGAGCTCAAGCAATTATTTTCACAGGTTTCTTTGATAACAGAAATTTTATAAGACAGTTGTTGGTTAGTTAGTTTTTTGAGACAGGGTCTTTCTATGTGGCCCTGGCTGTCCTGGAACTCACTATGTAAACCAGGTTAACCTCAGAACCCAACCACCTCTGTCTCCCTCTATCGGACAGTTTTGATTAGAAACTGAATTTCTAAACTTAGAAAACAGATCTAGTTAGTTATTAAAGACTGACTAACAACTTAAAGCCAGGTAAGTTGCATAAAGCACTTCATTATAAACTACGTCATACTCACCTTCGAAGCTTGCCTTAAGACATCCACCACCACTTTGACCGGTAAGCCTGCTGTGACCTCCTTCATCGCCTCCACGCACCACTTATATGCCTTTGAAAAAGGGAGAAGAGACAAACTGTGACAAACTAATGACAGTATTGAATGAAATGACTGTGACTGTTTCCTACAAGATTTCAAGGACTTAAACACACACAAAAACATTTACAATTGAAATTTTCTGAGACTATTCTCTGAAAGTATGAGTTGATCACACTATTTTGACTCTTATATCTATTATACTTTTCTCAAGCAAAGTGTGGTGGTGCACACTTGTCACTCCAGAGTCAGGGAGGCCATGGCAGGAAGATTTTCCTGAGCTCAGTGACTCGCTGGTAAGCCTATGTATGAATTCTATCTCAAACACTCCTACAGCTTGTATAAATTAAAGTATTACAGATGTGATACACAATGAGGAAATGAGGCATGTTCTATTTTTCCCAGAAGTCTTTGCATATAGCAGTTCCCCCACTCTACCTTAGGAAACATTTCCCTTCTGGCTCCTTAGTGTATGTACAAAGCTCATCTTTTAGGCTTCAGTCCTAGATTAGGTTTCCTATATTTTCCTTTCCCTTCTGGAGCATTTTCCCCACGCCACTCTCCACCCTTTTCTATCTGAGACAGGGTTCACTATGTAGCCTTGGTTGGCCTGGTACTTGCTATGTAGACTAGGCTGGCCTCAAACTCAGAAAGATCCAACTGCCACTGTCTCCCAGTTGCTAGGATTAAAGGTGTGTGCCATTGTACCCGGCTATTATTTTCTATATTAATTATCTGTTTAGTTGAGTGCCTACATTATGCTAGATATTGTTCTAATAAGCACTTCATGTTCATCGATACATTTAACTGATAACACAGCATAATGGTATGCACTATTATGGAAAAGTGAGGTACAGAGGTCAAGTGGCAGGCAATAGCTAGCATCTATCTAATATGAGGTGAAACAAACAATGATCTTTTCCTAGTGATTAGCAGAAGGTAAAAAAAGGCAAACTAAGTTACTCTGGACAGTGACAATTGCTATTATATAAAGAAAGAAGATAACTAGAGTACCTATTTTGGTAAATCCTGGGCTTAACTGAGAGGTCCTGTCTCAAGATGGAACAGTGATTAAGATTCCCAGTATCATCCTTGGACTTCCAAGGATGTATACATATACCTGCCCACATACATGCTCTCACACCCATGTGAATATATATATATATATATACATACTCATGCATATTACATATGCATACATATGAAAAAGGGCTGGAAAGATGGCTTAGTGGTTAAGAGTAGTTGCTGGTCTTACACAGGACCCACATTCAGTTCTCAGCATCCACATTAGACTGCTCACAACCACCCGTTGTAACCTGGGTCCAACACCCTCTTCTAGCCTCCTCTATACTCCTGTACACACAGCAGCACACAGACATACATGTAAATACAATTAAAAACAAATCTATAAACTGGGCAGTGGTGGTGCATGCCTTTAGTCTCAGTACTCAGGAGGCAGAGGCAGGAGGATCTCTTATGAATTCAAGGCCAGCCTGGTCTACAGAGTGAGTTCCAGGACAGCCAGGGCTACACAGAGAAACTCTTGTCTCGAAAAGAAACAAACAAACAAAAAAACAAAAATAAATCTATTAAAGGGGGAAGGGTGCCTGGAGAGATGGCTCAGAGGTTAAGAGCACTGGCTGTTCTTCCAGAGGACCTGAGTTCAATTCCCAACACCCACATGGTGGCTCACAACCATCTGCAATGAGATCTGGCTCCCTCTTCTGGCCTGCAGGGATACACGCAAACAGAACACTGTATACATAATAAATAAATAAATCTTTGAAAAAAAATAAATAAAACCAAGGTAGACAACTCCTAAAGAAAACCCCCAACTCTGACCTCCACCCTCCACTCATGTGAACACATATCTATATATGTAAACCCATACAACACACACACAAAAAAAAATTTTGGGAGATCACTAGGAATGGAGAAAAATAATTATTTGTTCTCTTCTATGAGTTCCCATTTCACTTAAGAAATATTGCTATTCATAAACAATAAAATGCAAAAATAGTAAAAGCTATTAACTTCACGAGACTTGGGTCCCAAAAACCTAGTTTATAATTTTACGCGACTGTACACTGTCTAGTTCTTATGTCAACTTGACACAGTCATCTGGGAGTAAGGAACCTCAAGAAAAGGCCCCTATCAGACTGGCCTGCAGGCAAGCCTATGGTACATTTTCTTGACTGATGATCGACATGAGTGAGACCATCCCTGGGCTGATGCACCCAGCTGAGAAAAACATGGAGTGCAAGCCAACAAGCTGCACATTTTTATGTGCTCTGCAATCAGCTCCTGCCTACAGGTTTCTGCTTTGAGTTCCTACCCTAAAGTTAAGATGAAATAAACCCTCTCCTCCTCAAGTTGCTTTTGGTCATAGTGTTTTGTTGGGTTTTTTAAAATTTTTTTAATTTTTATTTTGCAATACAATTCAGTTCTACATATCAGCCACGGATTCCCTTGTTCTCCTGGTCATAGTGTTTTATCACAGCAACTAAGACAGCTACTAAGTAAGCTGATTTTGTCTCAAAGTAGTACAATAACTGTTAGTTTTTTGGCTGCGTTGTGTTCTTACCCAGCAAGGAAATGCCACGAAACACGACAGAATCCGCTAACAAAGAGTTTTATTAAAGGTAAAGGGACAGAGAGTGAACAGGCCTGCGGGAAACACGTGTGTGGAGAAGAAGGAACCAGGAGCATGGCGCCTGATTTTTTAAAGGCTGGGCGTGGACAGATCAGCGTCACTACTACACGCAAGCGCGTAGATCACATGGCCACGTTGCACGCTTACGTGGCCAGTGAAACGTCACGCATCTCGGTCCCGCGAGATGCCCTGACCCGGAAATGGCTATCCTGACCTGGGCCTGGCTAGGCGGAAGTGTCCGCCAGGCATATGCGAACACGCCTGACCGTGGGGGCGTGTTGTAAATCTTTCAATAACACTTTTACAACTATGGTAACTACAATGCAGTTTTAAAACATTTCAGTGGGGGGCTGGAGAGATGGCTCAGAGGTTAAGAGCACTGGCTGCTCTTCCAGAGGACCTGAGTTCAATTCCCAGAAACCACATGGTGGCTCACAACCATCTGTAATAAGATCTGGTGCCCTCTTCTTGCCTGCAGGCATACATGTTGGCAGAATACTGTATACATAATAAATAAATCTTAAAAAAAAATTTTCAGTGGTAGTGTGCTTGCCAAATTAAATACTTATGTTCGAACTCATGTTAAAATAGTTCACCCAAAATGATATATAACCAAATGCTTCTATTAAGGCTCAGTTAACACAGTATTTCCTTTAAAATAAATTGGGCAGACAAACACCTGTAGAAAATAAACAAAAAAGCCCTAAGTTTCACTTGTAAATATTTAAGTTCCATCTCACAAACACTCCTTTTGTCTAGTTTTTACATATTTCACTAGGTTGGACTGTGGGGGTGCACGCTTTTAACGCTCAGGAGGCAGAGGCAGGCAGATCTCTGTGAGTCTGACGCCGGCCTGGACTTTAGAGTGAGTTCCAGGACAACCAGGGCTACACAGAGAAATCCTGTCTCAAAAAAACAAAAAAGAAAATTAAGTCTTTTTCCATTTTGCAATAAAATCTATGACATGAACCTAGTATGTGAAAATTGGGAATGGTAGTACATGCCTATAACCTTATCCCAGTATTCAGGAGGCAGAGATGGAAGGATCCTGAGCCTGAGGTTTGTCTGGGCTACCTGGCCTTGTCTTATCCAAAACAAAAACAAACAAACAAACAAAAACCCACAACCTTGAAGACCACCCAATACATAAAATATAATTTAGAAAACATGTAAGAGAAGACTGGCTTATCCTGTTTCATAGGTAGTTACCATAAAATACTGACCTCACCATGGTATGGGACATGACTGTGACCCCAGCACTAGAGAGACTGATCGAGGAAGATCACAAATTCAAGGCCAGCTTTGGCTACAAATAAAGACCCTGTCTTTTTTTTTTTTTTTTTTTTTTTTGGTTTTTCGAGACAGGGTTTCTCTGTGTAGCTTTGCGCCTTTCCTGGATCTCACTCTGTAGACCAAGCTGGCCTCGAACTCACAAAGATCCTCCTGCGTCTGCCTCCCAAGTGCTGGGATTAAAGGCGTGTGCCACCACCGCCCGGCTAAGACCCTGTCTTAAAACAACAAGTCAACTTACCTCATCATAGTGGCTTTTTGCAAACAGGAGCGCACATAGTTCTCCATAGAGAGCAGCTCTGTTTGCTTGCTGGCCATGTTTTGATAACTTATCCATGTATGTCTGAGCTAACTTAAATGTTTCTTCACCTAAATGATATTTGCAATTTCCATTTCGCACATGAAGCAACCTGAAAAAGACAAACAAGTCCTTTACTTTTGGTACTTCCAGCATAGTGACCCTGATAACTTCTTTTTTTTTTTTTTTGGTTTTTCGAGACAGGGTTTCTCTGTGTAGCTTTGCGCCTTTCCTGGGACTCACTTGGTAGTCCAGGCTGGCCTCGAACTCACAGAGATCCGCCTGGCTCTGCCTCCCGAGTGCTGGGATTAAAGGCGTGCGCCACCACCGCCCGGCAACTTCTTTTTTTTTAAATAGAGCTGAGGACCGAACCCAGGGCCTCTACCACTGAGCTACATCCCCAACCCAGACCCTGGTAACTTCTTACAATGGTGCAGAACCTAAATGACAAGACAGTGGATGCTAGCAATAAGGCTGCATGAGAAAGAGCCTCAAGTGGCGCTGGCAATGCTGAAACCCCCTGTGACCAATCTCAGCCAGTTCCTTGAGTTTTCCCCATAGTCGTGTATTTTGTGTATTCAGCGTGTGCTAAACAAAACATTTTTATTCCAAATTCAAGCAGAATAGAGAAAAGAGTGGAAAAAATGAGAATCAGTGTGAGACATTAGCACCCGCCCTCACTGGTCTTTCTCATTTACGTCTGTGCAGGCACGCCTTCATCCGTCACCACTACTCTCATCCATGCTGCTTCCCAAGTGCTCACTTTACTTGAGATTGCTTACTGTACCACTAAGGGAACAGTGACACCTACTTGTCCAAAACCTCTGTGGAAGAAAATCCTGCGTACACTACACAAAATAACGTACAACCTGCTCTCAATCTAATGAGTATGAAAGTGTATCAACAAGCTTTAGAGCAGACTAAAGGACAAGAATAGTTGTTAGGACAAATATCTATTATAGTGCTGGTTGAATGCCATATCTATAAGGTTAATACGTTCTTCTGAAAATGCTTAGACCCAGAGGCAATAAAGACATAAAAGACATTTAAAAGAAAACCAGGCAGGGCATTAATATCAGCACTCTAGAGGCAGAGCTAGGCCTAAACAATGAAACTGTCTAAACCATGTGAGAAGCAGGCATAGCTAGACGGTAGAGCCTTTCCCTACCGTGTGTGAGGCCCTAAGTTCATTCCCTAGCACTGGACAAACTGGAGAAGAGGAAAGGAGGGATGGAGGATGGAGGGAGGATTAATCTCATTACTCTAGAATGGTGGGCGGAATGACTATACTTCTGAGCAGGTTAGTCAAGGTTGAGCAGAATACAAGAGTTTAAAAAAAAAAAATCAACAGATACTTGAGGGAGGCTGATGGCACAAGCCTTGCCTATTCATAATCTGCTTGGGCTAGAGAATGAATTTGAGGCCATCCTGGGTAGTATAGCAAGACCTAGTCTACAAATAAAAAATAATAATAGGGCTGAGCATGTGGCTCAGCTGGTGCTGTGCTTATTTAGCATGCATAAAACCCTAGGTTCGAACCCCAGCACCATAAACTAGACGTGGTGGTGTGAACCTGTCATCTCAGCACTTGGACAGTAAGTAGAGTCATGAGGAATTTTCAGCAACACAGGCAGTTCAAAGCTAGCCTGCGTTACACGAGACTGTCGAGGGAAAGGATATCTGGAGTTGCCAATGCTCTTTACCATGAGTACTCCAGGATGATCCTTTCTGGCCATTACTTAGTAACTGGCACACAATGGGGCCACAGACTATTTAATGCTGAGAAGCACTGCTTGGTGTTCTCTGCAGTCCCATTTGTGCTCTATTTAAACACATAATGAACATACAGAGACCCAGCAGCTTCTGTGTGTCCATCTGGGCTGAGAGTAAGCAGGATGGAAGAGCCAAGAAACTTTCGGTAAAACTGACAGCTCTGAGCAAAGAAAGGATGTGTTGCCAAGGTTCCCACCTGCACTCCGACTGTGGAGACAGACTAGCTTACTTTCCCAATTAACAAAATGAAACCGCCGGGCGGTGGTGGTGCACGCCTTTAATCCCAGCACTCGGGAGGCAGAGCCAGGTGGATCTCTGTGAGTTCGAGGCCAGCCTGGGCTACCAAGTGAGTTCCAGGAAAGGCGCAAAGCTACACAGAGAAACCCTGTCTCGAAAAACAAAACAAAACAAAAAAAAAAAAAAGAAAAAAAAAAAAACCCACAAAAAAAAAAAAAAACATGAAACCACACCTTCCTTATCAACAGCTACTGCAAAAGGAACTGGTCTGTTTGTTTGTTTGTTTGTTTGGTTTTTCTGAGACAGGGTCTCTGCATAGCCCTGGCTGTCCTGGAACACAGAGAGAACCTACTACCACTACCTCTGCCTCTGCCTCCCGAGTGCTGGGATTAAAGGCATATACCATCATGTTGGGCTAAAAAGCAACTACTGTGTACCATGCCAAACTATTCAAGTTTCAAATGAAAAATATGCAAACATGAAGTCAGCTAGCTTGTAACTATATTTACTGCAAGACTGAAGGGCTGGGCTGGCTAGATGGCTCAGAAGGCAAAGGCAGTGCTGCATGTAAATACATAAAGATCAGAGTTTGATCCCCAGATTTTAGTGGAAGGAGAGAACAGAATCCGAAAAGTTGTCCTCTGACTCCCACACTTGGGCCACGGCATATGTGTGCCTACATGTACACTCATGTGCACCTGTGTATACACAGAGTAAAACGAAATGAAAACTGGCTAGAGCAATGTCTCAATGGATAAGATGCTTGCCTTGAAAGCCCACAGACCAGAGTTGGAATCCTCAAAACCTACCTACATAATAAGGGGCAGGCCTGGGGCAGCCTGTAATTCCAGGAGCAAACTGGACAGCTAGACACAAGTGAGACCTTCCCTCAATAAATAAAGTAGAACACAGTCAAGGAGGACCTGATGTGAACTACATGACTCTACACGGAGACAGATACATATCTGCACATGCACACATACAAATGAATATGCACGCATATCACACACACAAATACAATTTTTGAAAGACTTATTTATTATGTATCCAGTGTTCTGTCTGCATGTATGCCTGCAGGCCAGAAGAGGGCACCAGATCTCATTATAGATGGTTGTGAGCCACCATGTGGTTGCTGGGAATTGAACTCAAGTCCTCTGCTCTTAACCTCTGAGCCATTTCTCCAGCCTCACAAACAATTTTAAAAAGAGTAAGTGCCAGGTGGTAGTGGTGGCGGCGGCGTACTTGCAGCACTTGGGAGGCAGAGGCAGGTGGATCTCTGTGACTCCTAGGTCAGCCTGGTCTACAGAATGAGTTCTAGGAAAGGCACAAAGCTACACAGAGAAACCCTATCTCAAAACAAACAAACAAAAACAAAAAAACAAAAAAAAAGTGAGCAAATTACTAGATCCATATCAGACAGTCAAAAAAAAAAAAAAAATACATGATACCAGTTGCTGAGATGGCTCAGTGGGTAAAAGTAGCCTAACAACCTGAGTTCAATACCTAGGACACAAATGATAGAGGGAGAGAACTGACTCCTCTACATGAACACTGTGGCATACGCCTGAGCCCCCTGCCCCCAAATACAAAAATAAATGTAATTTTTTTTAAAAAATTAAGAGACTAAACTTGGCATGGTGGCACACATCTTTAATCCCAGCACTCGAGAGGCAGAAACAAGCAGATCTCTGTGAGTTCATGGCCAGTTTGGTCTCATAGTGAGTTCCAGGACAGCCAGGGCCACACAGACAAACTCTGGCTCAAAACAAACAACTAAGCAAACAAACAAAAAAAAACCAAAGGGACTGAAGACATGGTTCAGTAATTAAGAGTGTTTACTGCTCTTGCAGAGGACCTAGCACCGATACGGTGTCTCACAACCATCTGTAACTCCAGTTCCAGGGAATCCCGTGTCCACTTCTCACCTTTGCAGTCAATGCCCCTATGTGCTATACATGTACATGCAAACAAAACACGCATACATACAAAATTTAAACAAATCTCAATTTTAAAAATAATTTGTAACTATAAATATTATTTATAATTATAAAAAATAAATGAATAAAAAAATAAATACTGCCAGGTGGTGGTTGTGCACACCTTTAATCCCATCACTCAGGAGGCAGAGGCATTTGGATCTCTGTGAGTTTAGGGCCAGCCTGGTGTACAGAGCGAGTTCCAGGACAGCCATGACCGTTACACAGAGAAACCCTGTCTCGATAAACCAAATAAATAAAAATAAAGATAATAAATGAATGAATGAATACCAAGTGATATGGATGTGGTGACACACACCTTCGATCTCAGCACTCTGGTGACAAAAGCAAGCAGATCTCTGTGAGTTCCAGGTCAGCCAGGGCTACATAGTGAGACACTGTCTCAAATACACAGACACAGAGACACACAATATGATCATCTAACCGTCAACTTGATTGGCTTAAATGCCTAGGTTACTTAATAAAGCATGCCTCTGGGTTCCTAGAGACAGACATGAGGACTGTGAACTAATCAATGGATTAATTGATGTGATGGTGTCACTGGGACACTGTGAAAAGGAGGTGGGGCCTAGTTGAGAAAGGTAGATAGGTCACTAGGACCACATCCTTGGGGGTCATAACTTGTCCTGACTCTTTCAAGCATCTCTTTCTTTCCACCCTGCTCCAACGTGCTTCTGTTACCATGTTTTATTTTATCTGTGTGGATGGAATGGGGCCAAGTAACCATGAACAGGACTCCTAAAACAGAAAGCCAAAAGAAATCTTTTCTCCTTTAAGCTATTTCTGTCAGGTATTTAGTCAAAGTGAAGAAACAGCATACACCAAACGAAAACTGAGCAAACAGGTCTCTCTCCTTCCTGTGTTTCCTAAGATCAGATCCCACTTTTTCTAAGATCTAGTACATTTTTATGGAAATCAAAGGTAAGTGCTTAGGATTCATGAAGCCCTGGGTTTGATTCCTACCTAGCAACAAGAAGCGAAGTATTTTTTGAAATAATGACAGGTTAGACAGTGACACTAAGGACTGATAAGGAATGAATTCTAGTTTTTGGATTTTAATGAAATATATAAAATGAAATTCTGTTTTGTTTTCTTTTGAAAACAGGTCTCACTATCTAGTCTAGGCTGGCTTCTAATTTGTGATCCTTCTGCTTCCACTTTTCAAATGCTGGGATTACAAGTGTCTGCCACTGAACCATGCTTACGTGTACAATTCAGTACTATTAATTACATTTATCATGTTATGCTGTGGGATGTTCTGTATGACAAATGTGTTGCTGATTGGTCAATAAATAAAGCATTGATTGGCCATTGGCTAGGCAGGAAGTATAGGTGGGACAAGGAGGAGAATAAAGCTGGGAAGTGGAAGGCTGAGTCAGAGAGACACTGCCAGCCACCACAAACAGCTCGTGGCTTACCGGCATCTTCACCATTAATAGAAATGGATTAATTTAAGCTGTAAGAACAGTTAGCAAGAAGCCTGCCACGGCCATACAGTTTGTAACCAATATAAGTCTCTGTGTTTACTTGGTCGGGTCTGAGCGGCTGTGGGACTGGCAGGTGAGAGAGATTTGTCCTGACTGTGGGCCAGGCAGGAAAACTTAAGCTACAATGTTATGCAATCATTACCTCCAATAGAAACTTTGTCATCATTAGTCAGTTTCTCATTCTAGTCCTCAGTAACTTTTTATAATATATACTTCTACTATATACTTTACTTCTATATTATACCTATACACCTTTATGTAAATATAAAATATAAATTTACTCTATACTATATACTTCTACTATAAATTTATTTTATATATACATGTATGTACTATGTATCTTTTTTTCCACAGGGTAAAATTTTCAAGGTACATCACATTGCAGCACACAGACTTGAGTATCTTTTCATCTGCAGATAGATACTTGGATTCTTTTCAGCTTCTGGCTCTGTAATATAGTATTCAAATCTCGAGTTCCTGCTTTCCTTCATTTTTTATTATTTATTTGTATGTGTATGTCTGTGCATGAGGTCAGAGAGGTGTCAGATCTCGTGAAGCTGGAGTTACAGGCAGTTGTGAACTACCTGATGTGAATGCTGAAAATCAAATTCATGCCCTATACAAGAACAGTATGTGCTGCAGGGGGTTGGTGGAGTGTGCCTTTAGTTCCAGCACTTAGAAGGCAGACAGATCTGAGTCTGAAGCCAGCACAGTCTATGGAACTAGTTCCAGCACAGCCAGGGCTACGCAAAGCCTGTCTCGAGAAAAAGGAAAGAAAGAAAGAAAGGAAAAAAAAAAAAAAAAAAAAAAAAGGAACAAAATGTGCTCTTAACCACTGAGCTATCTCTCCAGCCCGGAGTCTCTGCTTTCAATGCTCTTGGATATACACCTTGGAATGGATTTGCTGGGCCATATGGTAATTCTATGTTTAGATTCTGAGAAACTGCCAAATTGTACACTACACAGCTGCATCATTTTACACTCAGCAACAGTGTGCAAGGTTTGCAATTTCTCCTCATCCTCGCTACCACTAAACTAACTTTCTGCTCGTTTTGGCATCGCTGGAAATCCATCCTAGGACACGACACATAATGGGCAAGAGCTCATCTCTAGTTCATTAAAACAAATTCTACATGCCCTTCATACAAGTGAAGTGGTATCTTATCTGTGTTTGACATAGAGCTCCCTGATGACTGAGACTGTTAGTAATATTTTTTCACTGGGTGGTGATGGCGCACGCCTTTAATCACAGCACTCAGGAGGCAGAGCCAGGTGGATCTCTGTGAGTTCAAGGCCAGCCTGGGCTACAGAGTGAGTTCCAGGAAAGGCACAAAGCTACACAGAGAAACCCTGTCTTGAAAAACCAAAAAAAAAAAAAAAAAAAAAAAAGTAGTGTTTTTTCATTGGCAATTTACACAGCTTCTTTGGAAAGTGTCTACTCAAGTCTCTTGCCTACTTAAAACCTTGGGTCATTTGTTGTTGAGTTGTACTTGATACACTTTAAATACTACACCCTTGTTCAATACATGATTTGCAATTTCTGTAGGTTGTCTTTTTCTGAGCCAATGTCAGAGGGAATGGTAGTGTATCCCTGTATTCCCAGCACTAAGAAGGCTCAGGTAGGAAGGAGAACTGAATTTCTGGCCAGTCTTGTAAGTAAATAAGGACAAGATGGGTGCGCAGACAGGAAAGAAAAGACCGAGAGTGGGGCTGGAGAAATGGCTCAGCAGTTAAGAGCACTGGCTGTTCTTGCAGAGGTCCTGAGTTCAATTCCCAGCACCCACATGGTGGCTCCCAACCATCTGTAATGAGATCTGGTGCCCTCCCTCTTCTGACCTGCAGGCAGAACACTGTATACATAATAAATAAATCTTTAAAAAAGAGAGAGAGAGAGAGAGAGAGAGAGAGAGAGAGAGAGAGAGAGAAAAGAAAAAAGAAAGAAAAAGAAAGAGAGAAAGAAAGAGAGAGAGAGAGAAAGAAAGAAAGAAAGAAAGAAAGAAAGAAAGAAAGAAAGAAAGAAAGAAAGGAAGGAAGGGAGAAAAGAGGGAGAGTGACAGAAATTGCTATGTCCCCTGAGTGCTGGGATTACAGAAGTAAACCAACAGACCCAGCTTCACTGTGTTGACACTGTCCTGATTTACAAGTTTCTAGGGGTTTTGGTTATTGTTTCTTTTTTTAAAGCACGCGCGCGTGCGTGCGTGTGCGTGTGTGTATGTACACGTGTACATGAGTACTGAAGTACATGTCCAGGGCAGAGGTCAACACTGAGTGTCTTCTTTAATTGCTATCCACCTTGCATGTGACAATCTCTCACTGTATCTAGAGCTTGCCAATTCAGACGTGTGCCACCATGCCTGACACACCTTCCCCCAACCCGAGTCCTTATGCTTGTGGGCTAGCACTTAACTCGCTAGGCTATCTCCCCAGCTGTTGGTCCTTTTTTTAGAGACAAGTTCTCAGCAATCCCACTACCTCTGCCTCCTGAGTGCTGGGATTACAAACCATATCTAGTTTCTGAGTTCAATGAATGTAGTCCTTTCCTCCCTTTCCAATACAATGCTATTTATTTCTTTTTCTTGTCTATTTTGGCTAAAAATTCTAATATAATGCTATTTCCAGTAGAGACATCTTTTTCTTGATTCAGTGTGTCACCAAGCTAATTGTTTTTCTCTCCACTTCCCTAACTCCTCCTTGCTGTACCACCTCCTGTTTGGTTCTTTTTCTTTCAGACAGTGTCTCGCTATGTAGCTAAAGCTAGTGTTACAGGCATACACTACCACGCCCTGGAGGTCTGTCATAAATGGTCTCTGGCAGAGCAAGGAGGTTCTCTTCTAGTCCTAGCTGTGTGTGTGTGTGTGTGTGTGTGTGTGTGTGCGCGCGCGCTGCGCGCGGGCGCGGGTGTTTATTAAGAAAGGATAGCAGATTTTGTCAAATACTTTTCAACATCCACTAAAAATATCATACGTTTTGTTCAGTCTATTATTGTGGTATATTATATTGCTTTATTTTCATATGTCAAAATACTCTTGCATTCTTGGTTTAAAATCTCACTTAGGTATTATTTTAGATTTGATGTTAATATTTTGTTGAGGATTTTTGCATCAATATTTAAGGGGTACTGGTCTACAATTAATTATCTTTTCTTGGGATATCCTCCCTGGGTTTTCATCAATGTAACTTCATAAAATGAGTTGGGAAAGGACTCTTCAATATTCTAGGAGGAGTATGGGATGGACCAGTGCTAACTCTTTAAATGCTTGGCACATTTTATCAGCAAAGTCTTCTAGTCCTTTATTTTCTTTGTTAGAAGGTTTGTGACTACTTTTTGTAATCTCTGTTTGTTATGGGTCTGCTGAGATTTTTAATTTCTTCTACTATCATTTGGGTAATTGTTCATTTCTAGAAATTTGTTGCTTTAATCTAGATTTTACAACTGATGATGTATAACTTTTCATAAGATTCCCTTATGATTTTTTTTTTTTTTTAAAGTTTCTAGGTCAGCAGTCATGTCTCAATTCTGATTTCTGACTATGGTTATCTGCATCTTCTTTCTGTTTTTCAATTAGTTTACTTTAAGCTAAGAAAGGGATCACTATGAGGTGTAGGGGACAGTCCGCTCTCTTTCTGAGCCATTGCTGCTCCTTTTGCCTGATGACAGAGCCTGAGCTTGCTCAAGCACTGACAACCTTTGCAGAAGACTGAGAAGCAAGCTGTGACTAATTTCAACAAGTAGTAGAGTAGGGATGCCATTCCCCTTGCCAGTGACTCACTCAGGTTACCAAAGGTCCTAGCTCTAACTTGTAAGGCTCACAGGGAGATCTGCTAGTACACATTAGAACCCTGGGTCTTGATGGATTTGAAATGTTTTCCTTTATCCTGAAAATCAGTAAGGGATACTATTTTCTCTCAAACACTGAGATACCACTATTTTCTTTCTTTCTTTTTTTTTTATTTATTTTTCTTTTTTCTCTTTTTTTTAAAAGAGATTTTCTATTCATTTTACATACCAACCACAGATTCCCCTGTCCTCCCTCCTCCCACTATTTTCTTTTAGCTTATTTTTATTTATCTTTGGATTTCAAGTAATTAAACTACATGAGATCCATGTTCTCTTTAAATTCAGGTTCAAGCTGTTTCCTGCCCAACAGTTCAAGAAGGTTATTTTATTAAAAAACAAAATAGGCTGGGCACGATGTTGCACCCTGTAATCTCAGCACTTGGGAGGCGGAGGCAGAAAGATCTCTGTGAGTTTGAGGCCAGCCTGGTCTACAGAGCAAGATCCTGTCTCCACACACGCACAAATCTAGAACAGGTTCATAACATTTTGGAGATGGGAGGTTGGACTACTGAAACCATGACATGATTATCATCATCTAAGAAATTTACTCAATTGTTGGGAGTATACCCAGAACTCTGAGCCCAAACCACTAACACCAAGTACTTACATCTAAGTACCACCTAACCATAGGATCTGCTCCAAGCTCACCTCACACAACACTCCACTGCTCGAAACCAGTGAAGCATCTCATCATGTAGAGTACACAACTGAAGACAGGACAGGAAGACCTTCTCAGCATCACTGTACCAGCCAGCGTCGGAGAGGAAGCCACCTGAAGAACAGACAGTCAGTAACGTCACCTGACTCAGTAAACTGTTTGAGAGCTACAATCAATGACATGTTTATAGTAAAACACCTAGAGAAAACACTCCGTAATATTAACATCTTATGCTTAACTTTTTTTTTCCCCCTTCTTTTTTCTTTTTTGGTTTTTCAAGACAGGGTTTCTCTGTGTAACAGCCCTGGGTGTCCTAGAACTCACTATGTAGACAAGGCTGGCCTCGAACTCAGAGATCCACCTGCCTCTGCCTCCCAAGTGCTGGGATTAAAGGCGTGTGCCACTACAGCCCAGCTTATGTTTAACTTTAAAAAGTTTGATCCCCAGCACAGAAAGAGGGAATAATAATTTGAGTAAGTAATTGCCTGAAACATACTTTTAACTCTGTACAGTTGTGAAAACTATTCAAGTTACAAAATTATCGCAGTATATATTATAAGCCTTTCCAGAATATTTTTAAAGTGGTTTCTGCTATCTTTACAAAATATCTCCACAAAATTAACTACTTTTGAAAATCAATAACAAAAACAAGGCCCTAAAAACATTTAGTCTCATGCCACAGCATACAGTAAGCAGTTAAAGAATTTGGTGACAGCATGTCACAGCAGTAAGACTTGCTTTGAGATCACAGAGACACAGGATTCTAAACATAGCTCACTAAAAGCTATGAGCTGATCCACTTACTCAACTTCTTTAAGTTTACTTCTGCATATGTAAGTAAATGCTACCATTGCTGTCACTGTGCTGGAATGCCATGAGAATTCAGGAAGACACCACCTAGATGCTGAAGTTGAGTAGGCCACACCTAGGTAAGACAGCTGCTCACAATCTGCCTGTGCAGACTGTGGGAACTCTTGAAGGAACCCTTATCGTTAGAAGGTTTAACTCCAAGGCCATTACAGAATAAAACACTCCTCTACTTTGCCATTACTCACCTAAAACAAAGCCAACCTGGATGGCCTTCTCCTTTACTGCAGCATCTGATTCTGCTATGTAGGAGCACCGTCTACTGAATGAATAGGCCAGGACAGAAGCAACTTTAACACCATGATCCATCAAAGCCTGAAAACAATGATGAAGCAAATGTCTGAAAGACAAGAGAAAGGTGATTCTGGAGAGGTAACTGATTTTGCCCCTTTAGAGCTAGCTGCTCCTCTATTAAATATAATACCATTGTTTTTTCCAAAACAAGATAAGGTGAGGCTAAGTCTGTAACCTGATGGTACTGAAGGATGGGACTAGCTTTAAAAATTACATATGCTCCAATAATACAAAGACAACAGGGAGATGGCTCAGCACTTGCCACACAAGCCGAGTTTGGATCTTAAAACACACACAAAAGCTGGACACAGCAGCAAAAGCAACAGCAATCCCAGGGCAACTCTACAGGGAGATGGGAAGCACAAATAAGAGACTTGCTAGACGCTCACAGGTTGGCTAGCCTGGCATATGCAGCAGTGAACACTAAGAGAGACACTGTCTCAAGTAAGGTGTAAGGCGAGAACCAACATCCAAAGCCAGACTGGGCTATATGAGACCTTGACTCAAAACAAAACCAAACTATCAAATCCCTCACTAAGAGCTTTATATGTATTTATAAAGTAACAGTATGTCCTGTAACCTTTTCCCATTATATAAAGTATAACTATTATCATTTTGTTCTTCAAGGCTTTTCATTGAGTTATAATTCCCATGCCATAGAATTTGCTATCATAGTATTAAGTGGCCTTTCATCTACTCATAAACTTTAATGGTGAAACATTCCAGAAATGTCTACTACTGTTGGCTGATATTAAGTGTACTTAATATCATTGAATTATATCTCATTTATCATTTTACGTGTATGAGAAGTGTTTTGCCGACATATATGTCTATGTACCACATGTAGGCTTGTTGTCCTTGAAGGCCAGAAGAGGGTGTTGTACCCCCTGAAACGAGTTTCATATAGGCGCTGTCCTATAGGGGCTAGGAATTGTATCTGAGTGCTCTGGGAGAGTAGGCAGTCCTCTTAACCACTGAACCATCCCTCCAGTCCCTGAGTTATATATTTTGAAATGGTTTAAGTGGCAGATTTTATGGTATATATGTCTTAGTACTCCTTTTTTCTTTTGAGACCTTGTCTCCTATCTGCAATTCAAGCACTCATGAAGTAGATGGAGGATCAGAAGTTTAGCAAGTTCAAGGCCATCTTGGGTCACGAGACTCAGAAGGAAGGACAGACGGATGAAAGCAGGAACATAGTATACATACACACAAATTTACCTTTTGTCCAAAGCTCTCAAAACTTTAGCAAAAACTTCCAATTCACAGAATTCACTGCCCAGTTGACATAAGCGTCCCTGCTGGTAAAGCTGTAATAATAAATAATAAAGAAAGAAAAATCATTATTTGGAACTTTTTAATTTAACTTCCTACTCTGTGATTTAAAAACAAAACAAAACTGGATTTAGAAGAGGATTTAATGATTGATTTTAAGTATGAATACATAGAAATATCAGAAAAGAGGCTTACAAAAAGAAAACCGTAATGATCAAATTTCTACAACTCATAAAGACTTTAACAATTGTACATAAATGTTCAGAATTGGTACTGTGAAATAGAATAGCACCTGGAACATGCTCAAGTACCAAGAAATGGTATATAACTATGTATTTTATCATATATACATGCCCATTATTTAAGAAACTTAAATGTTTCTTTTAATATTTTATAATTATTTATTTATGTGTACATGTGTGTTTGTCCGTATATGTGCATGTATCTAAGATTAGGGCCATCCCCTGAATCTGGAGTTACAAGCAGTTGTAAGCTGCCTGATGTGGGTGCTGGGAATTAAACTCGGGTCCACTGCAAGAACAATACATGTTCTTAACCACTGAGCCATCTCTCCAGCCCCATTTCTTTATTCCTTAAACAAAACTGGATAATTTGAAGTTATCAAAGTAACAGCAAAGACAGTGTCTAGAAAATATCTTGTTGATAAGCTCCATTGGGGACCTTCAGCCCATCTCAAATATTCAGCTTAGTTCTGCATATATTTCACAAGCACTAACATTATACAGTACATCTATCTATAGGTCCAAGATGACAGGGATTCATATATTTCTGACTTATTTGAACTGGCTGGTTTTTTGTTTTGTTTTGTTTTGGTTTTGTTTTGGTTTTTCCAGACAAGGTTTCTCTGTGTATATCTCACTCTATAGACCAGGTTGACTTCAAACTCATTGAGATCTGCCTGCTTCTGCCTCTCAAGTACTGGGATTAAAAGCATGTATCACCACTACCCGGCAGGAACTGATACTTTTTAAAAGAACAATTTAGGAGCCAGGCAGTAGCTGCACACACCTTTAATCCCAGCACTCAAAAGGCAGAGGTAGTCAGATCTGAGTTTGAGGCAGCCCTGGTCTACAGGGCAAGTTCCAGGATAGCAAGGGCTACACAGAGAGACTCTTGTCTCAAAAAAAAAAAAATAAATAAATAAAATAAAAAAAAAATAAAACAAGCAAACAAGAAAAGAACAATTTAGGGACTGCCAAGATGGTTTCTTGGGTAAAGGAGTTTTGTAGCTTAGCCTGATGACTAGAGCTCAATCACAAGGACGCACAGGGTGGAAGGAGAGAACCAATTCCTCCAACCGTCTTCTGATCTCCACATACATGCACAAATATAGAAAGTTTAATTAATTAATGACATGTTAAAAAACAAATATGGAGAAGGGCTGGAGAGATGGCTCATCAGTTAGGAGACTGACTGCTCTTTAGATGACTTGGGTTCAATTCCCAGCACTCACATGGTGGCTCATAACTGTAACTCCAACTCCAGAGGATACAACACATTCTTCTGGCTTCCTTGGGCACCAAACATATGGTACAGAGATACACAAGCAGTCAAAGCACTCATACATAAAATAAATGAATGAAACTTAAAAAAAAAAAAAAAATCCAGACTCTCTGTCTTGAAAACCAACAACAAGATCAACAAAAGAAAAAGTTACAGATGACTCTATATAACCACACTTTCTGCAGGAGCAACTGGATCACAAACATTCAGGCAGGGAAGCTATACGGTACACTGAATACACATACTTTTCCCTTACCATTATTTTATATATCATAAAACCTATTTATAGCCGGGTGGCGGTGGTGGCACACGCCTTTAATCCCAGCACTCGGGAGGCAGAGGCAGGCGGATCTCTGTGAGTTCGAGGCCAGCCTGGTCTACAAAGCGAGTTCCACGAAAGGCGCAAAGCTACACAGAGAAACCCTGTCTCGAAAAAACAAACAAACAAACAAAAAAAAAAAATCCAGTTTTAAAGTTTTTCCTGACCTCAATTTCACCAAATGTTTTTGAATGTATGTATGCTATACAGCACCTTTAATGACAAAAATTTTGTTATTGTAGTTCACTCTGTATTACAGCCACTTAACACTAACTCAATTGATGACATTAGTTGCAAAAAAAGAGGAAGGTAGCTTACTCAGTGCAGAAAAGCACACTACAAACTCAGCATACTCTTGAGCATAAGATCATTAGTCACACAAAGGCCAGATTAAATTAGGTACACACACAGCTCAGTGATAGAAAACTTACAGCATAGACCAAACCCTGGGTTCTATCTCTAACGTGAGAGAGGAAAAGAAAAGTGTGGTGTGTGAAGTGTGTGAAGTGTGTGTGTGTGTGTGTGTGTGTGTGTGTGTGTGGTTTCTGCAGACCCAACAACAACTGCTAGCAAGAGACCACATGTTGAGGAAGGGGAACAGAACCATGTTCTTCATGGAATGAAGATATTTAAATTAATACTAAAACCTGTTCATAAGGGACCAGGTGGTGGTGGTGCACGCCTTTAATCCCAGCACTCGGGAGGCAGAGGCAGGCGGATCTTTGTGAGTTCAAGGCCAGCCTGGGCTACAGAGCAAGATCCAGAAAAGGCGCAAAACTACACAGAGAAACCCTGTCTCGAAAAACCAAAAAAAAAAAAAAAAAAAAAAAAACCTGTTCATAAGGAAAGAACTGCTAATTTTGGAAATTGCTTTTCTTTTCTTTCTTTCAAGGTTTATTTATGTACTTTACGTATATGGGTGTTTTGCCTGTATGTACATTTGCACACCAGAAGGCATTGGATCCCATGGGGACTACAGATATAGATGGTTGTAAGCCACCATGTGGTTGCTGGGAATTGAACTCAGGACCTCTGGAAGAACAGCCAGTGCTCTTAAGCGCTGAACTATCCCTCCAGCCCCTGGGATTTTTCTACTACAGAAAAATTCACTAGTACCAAACAGTTATACTTACTTGACAATTTGCCATTACAGAATAATGCAGGAGAAATAAAGCTGAGAATGTATAACCAAATTCCGATTTTGTGGACAAAATCAGGTAAAGCAGAACCAAAAATGTACTAACCAAGATACTCAGACATTCCCCCAAAACACTAAGAAAAACAATCTTAACTTCCAATGGCTCAGGGGGTAAAAGCATTTGCCATGCAAGCATGAGGATCTCAGTTTGAATGCCCGGTCTGCAATCCCAAGACTCTATGAAGAAGAGGGAGGAAGGTGGAGACAGGAGAATAGCATACACAGTCGAAGAACAAGATGGGAGGACTGACATCCAAGGTTATCCTCAGACCTTTACACTCACACTGTAACAAGTGTGCCATGGTACATGTGCATACACAAACATACACTCGCACATAGAAGCTCTGAGACGCACACAGAAGCATGCATGCACACACATACGCACACACTTTGTACACATGCTCTCCCAAACCCTTGCCAAAATGACTGACTCACCACTATCAACCTGAAGGCTTATAATTTTTTATAAAATAGATAACATGAAACAAGTTAAAAAACCATTTTGTCTGTACTTGCCAGTCAAATAAAAAGGAGTTCAACTGCATGTGTTGTTCAATTCTTAATATCCCTAACTAAAAATTGGTATAACCTACTAAATGGAGTTTGAATAAAATTTAGGGGCGGTGCTTCCTTAAGATATGGATTAAACTGGGCAATGGTGGTGCATGCCTAGCTCTGTGACTTCGAGGCCAGCCTGGTCTATACAGAGAAATCCTGTCTCCAAAAAAAAAAAAAAAAAAAAAAAAAAAATACAGTTTGAACCTGCTCTGTCACAAACAACAGCTGTTTCCATACTGAGACACTTACCTTTTCTAGATAAAATGGATTCATATTTAAATTACCAGACACAGGTAATGATTTAACAGTACCATTCAAGTTTGTTTCACCCTTAAATTTATCCCCAAATAAAAATTAATATAGTTGACAGGCCAAAGGGGGGGGGGGTTGGAGATACCAACTTGAGATAAAAATCGTATCTAATCCCTAAATATTTAAAAAAAATTTTTTCATTTTATTCATAATTATTGTGAGTGTGTAAATGCAGGCACCATGCGTGGAAGAGTACAACTTTCAGGAACCATTCTCTCTTCAGGTTCTAGAGACTGAACTCCAGGCTTTCATGGAAGGCTTTTTTTTACCCACCAAGCTATCTCAACAACCCCAAATTTTTAAATGTTAAAAAGCTAAATCATAAATAAAGGGCAGATTTTGGAAAAAAAAAAAAAAAAAAGCTAAATCGGCGCTGGGGAGATAACTCAGCAGGGAAGTGTTAGCCAATACAAGCATGAAGACCTAAGCTCTAACTCCAGAACCCCTGTGAAAAAGAGAGACATGATGTAGTGTTTATAATCCAAGTGCTGGGAGATAGGGACAGGAGGATCCCTTGGAACTCACAGGCTAGCCCAGTTCATCTGGCCTGCTTAGGGAGCTCCAGGCCAGTGAAGAGACTCTCAAAACAGATCTCTGGCCTCTACACTTTGTGCACATACATGTAACCTGCACACATGAACACACAAAAATAAGAATATTAAAAGTGACCTGGTAACATTGACTTTGTAACCAATATATCACAGGCAAAAATATCAAGGATAAATATTCACACAAAACTCTAAAATGTGCCAGGTGGTGGAAACGGTGCACGCCTTTATTTCCAGCACTCGGGAGGCAGAGGCAGGCGGATCTCTGTGAGTTCGAGGCCAGCCTGGTCTACAAAGTGAGTTCCAGGAAAGGCACAAAACTACAGAGAAACCCTGTCTGGGGGAGGCGGGGACAAACTATTCAGTAAGTTCTGGGTCAATTTGGGCTACAGTGTAAAACCCCATCTCAAGAAACAAAAACAAAAATCTAAAATGTTCATGAATATAAAATACTACAAAAATAAACGAAAACAACCTGTAACACTAATTATTAACATATTTTTTTTCTTTCTTTTTTCTTTTGTTTTTAGAGACAATGTTTCTCTGTGTATAGTGCTGGCTATCCTCAAACTCACTCTGTAGACCAGGCTGTCCTCAAACTCAGAGATTCACCCACCTCTGCCTCCTGAATGCTGGAACTTAAGTCGTGCGCCACCACCGCCTGGCTATACATTTGTAATAGTATATGCACAAGAGTTAGTTACGAGGTCATCTAATAAAAAGATGAACTGGGGAGCCTGACAGATGCAGCCTGGAAGAAGCAGGAGTCCAGCAGGTGAGCCCTGCAGCCATGATATGATGGGCCATAGGTGTTGGGGTGAGGGTGGGTCAGCCACTAGCAGAGGTAGAGGGCAGAGGCAGGCATTAGTTAGGGGACATGGGTGGAGGCATGGGAGCCTTGAACATACTAGTTTCCTGACACTCGGGAGTGAGGCTGGGCTGACAGTGGGAAGGTGACTATGGTGGTAGTCACCCTATGCAGTGCTCCTAAGAGGTGGTTCAGCTCAGAAATCCAAGTGAGTGACAATGGCTCATTTGGAACCATGTACCAGGCACAGCTGGCAGGCACAAGGGAACTTGTGCTCATCAACAAGGGTCTTTGGAATAAAAGGTTCAAGAACCAGTAGCTAATGATTATGTTCACGATGCACCACTGCCATAGTATGAGGCCAAGGCACTTTTTCTACTTCAGTGGAAGAAGGGAAGATCTCAGGGTATCCAGGAATGTGTGGACTGCTCCACTGATTCCTTCTCTTTTCCTGCCTGCCTTTCCCACGAGCTCCAGTCCTTCTCTCACTGTTCTCTGCACACCTTCCTAGCCTCTGCTGTCCTTTTCTTCACATCTCTCCTTCGCTCTCCAGAAAGATGAGCTGCACTTAAATCTGGTGCTGAACACATGGCTAGGACAGTGTACCTGGTGGCCCACCATTTCGCCAAAGCTGAGCAGACCATTCTATCATCTAGGTTAAGGTGCACACACCAGTTCTAGAGCTTGGCTACATCAGTTTCACAGGCCATATCACCGTATCAGCCCCAGAATCTTAGTGGATCCCAACACTACTATCTCCCTACAAAATCCAGTGTTTCCTGCATTTGTTTTTGGTAATACTACTCTCCAGAGCTCCTCTTTGGGGTCACGGATGAAACCTTGTCTACAAACATGTGGTCGGTAGGTTGAATGCTGGGTGAACACTGCCCTCTCCTTGGACAGCTCATCTTCCCCAAGGACAGTGGGTGAACTAGCTTGTAGAGATGATGGTACCCAGGAATAAATCTGGAAGATGAACCCCAACTACACAGATTCAAGTTCTCCCACAAAGCTCATGCCTGCACAGAGATGTCCAAATCTCAGATGCCACTTCTGAAGCTGGAACCCTGCTGGATCCCACACCTGATTGAAGGCTCGCTCTCCTTACTAGAGGCCTAGGTCCACAGCTTCTTAGATGAACTGTAGTGTCTGAGGATCCAGCTCCTTAGCAAATGCTTGCTTCTCCAACCCCTTTTCAATTCCAGTCCCAGTGACTTACCATCCACCATTCCAGCAATGCAACCAACTCTCACCCTTCCTCACTTGAGGTGTTGGGGGAAATATGACAGGATGATACAACATGACTGTTAGCCTCATTATCCTCATTTCACAAACCCAGAGCAGCCCAGATTGACAAGGTGCCCAAAGTCATTCCTACCCACACTTTTTCTCAGGGCCCCACTGGACTACCGTCCACATCCATTTAGGAGTCCCAAATGGGCCTGGAAATGGGGGCCTATATTCCATCAAGCTCCTGCCCCAGCTAGGCCCCAAGAACAAAGGGTAGAGGTAAATGAATTCTTACCTCCCATTCTTACCAACCTCTAAGTCCTCCCTCAGCAGCTTCAACTCTGCAGTGGACTTTTTTTTTTTTTTTTTTTTTTTTTCCCCGAGACAGGGTTTCTCTGTGTAGCTTTTGCGCCTTTCCTGGAACTCACTTGGCTGGCCTCGAACTCACAGAGATCCGCCTGGCTCTGCCTCCCGAGTGCTGGGATTAAAGGCGTGCGCCACCACCGCCCGGCTTGCAGTGGACTTTTAAAGAAAACCTAACTAGACGTGGACAGGGAAGAAAACTGAGGGCAGAGGGATGGAAACATAAGGACCTTCGCTGCCCACTAGGCTCCTCCTGTTCTCCCAAGGTCTCAATCTCCTCCAGCCACCCTGTAGCCCTTGTAAATAGATTTTTTTTTTTTTTTAATGTAAGTACCCTGTGTTTCTGGCCTTTTCTTTCAAGGCTTCCTCACTTTCTTCTCATTCTGGAGGACCCAGGAGTAGGCAGCATCCCTGGTGCTTTAGTTTCCAAAGTAAGGTATAGATATTTGTTAGATAAATTATTAGTCTAAAAAAAAAGGATGAACTGCCTGATTAAGAGGGGATTTTTGAGCCAGATGGCAGTGGCCCAAACCTTTGATCCCACCACTCAGGAGACAGAGGCCGACTGGTGTACAAAGTGTATTCCAGGACAGCCAGAGCTACAGAAAAACCCTATCTCAACAACAACAACACCCCAAAAAGAGAAGGAATTTTTGGTTTTTGTTGCATTTTGAGACAAGGTTTCATATAGCCCAGGTTGGTGTTGAACTCACTATGCAGCAATTTGTGATCCTCCGGCCTCCAATCTTGTGAATTACAAGTGTTCACCATCACAGTCAGTTTAATGAGTAAGTTTTTTTTCTTTTTTTTTTTGGGGGGGGGGGGTTAGGGTTTCTCTGTGTAGCCCTGGCTGTCCTAGAACTTGCTTTGTAGACCAGGCTAGTCTCTAACACAGAGATCCACCTACCTGCCTCTGCCTCCCTAGTGGTAGGATTAAAGGCTTGTGGCACCACCTCCCAGCTTTACGATCAAGTTTTTTAAGAGCAAAGGTTTCCAGGAACCAAAGTAAAACATCTTATAATAAAACTGAAGACAACTATTGTCAGGACAATGCAAGCCAGCTCCAAGCCCAGAAAACTTGGGCAGTTCAGAAAGGAACAAAAGCCTTCCTTAGTCCCCATGATTCTGAACTGGCACAGCAGCTCCCCAAGTGAATTAAAAATTAACCACAATCTGAAAGGAACCGTTTAGTCTTA
Organism: Peromyscus eremicus; assembly: GCF_949786415.1. Classification (NCBI taxonomy): domain Eukaryota; kingdom Metazoa; phylum Chordata; class Mammalia; order Rodentia; family Cricetidae; genus Peromyscus; species Peromyscus eremicus. The sequence goes on from NC_081423.1 coordinate 68,536,343, forward strand.
ATATCAAATTAGCATAAAAATCAATGTATAATTTCTAACAAAAATATGGAAATTTTAGTAAACGATATAAAAGAAATTGAGTGCAAGGCTGGGTGTGGTGACATACATCTTTAATCCCAGCACTCAAGAGGCAGCAGAGGCAGGCAGATATCTGGCCTATATAGTGAGCCACATAGGGAGACCATATCTCAAAGAGAAGAAAATAAAGGAACAAAGTCCAAAACTACTATATGTTGCTCAAATCTTAGATGGTCTTTTTAATAAAAACCCAGAGCCAGGTATTAGGGTGAAAGCTGAAACATCAGAGAAGCAGAGCAAGTCACAGCCACCACCTATCACCTAACCAACTCCACGAATTCTCTGACTGAAATCCTCAATCTTCACCTGAATGGGTCTCAGCTGAACTGCTTTAGTTCCTATTTCCACACGCCTTATATACCTTTCTCTGCCCTGCTGTCACTTCCTGGGATTAAAGGCATGTGTGCTTCCCAGTACTGGGATTAAAGTTAGTGTGTGCCTCCAATGTCTAGACTCTATGTCTAATCTAGTGGCTGGCTCTGTCCTCTGATCCTCAAGGCAAGCTTTATTAGGGTACCCAATATATCACCACAAATATATAGGGAAAAAATATGGGAAAAAAAACCCACAGAAATAATCAATTAAAGCAATTGCATAAGCATACACAAATACACAGAAACTCATCTATCCTGTTTGTTTGGAACTAATGAAACAGTAAAAATAAACCAAAACACCCAGGCGGTGGTGGCGCAAGCCTTTAGTCCCAATGCTTGGGAGGCAGAGGAAGGTGCCTCTGAGTTCAAGGCCAGCCTGGTCTACAGACGGAGTTTCAGGACAGCCAGGGCTGTTACACAGAGAAACCCTGTCTCGAAAAAAAATAAAATAAAAAACCTCAGAAACAAGTTAAATAACCAAGGGGCTTATCATCAAGAAAAATCTTCCATAATACACAAAAAGTAAATAAGTTCTCCCCAAGTTGGGAGTAATATCATTTCATTTGTGTTTAAATATATATGCATACATAAAAGTTTGAAATGACAGTCAATAAAAAGCTGGTATCTCTCTACGAAGGAGAAGACTGCTAAGGAAGAGGGTGCCGTTTTCTTCAGAGATGCAACCTGAGAAAACCACAGCCTAATGGCACAAGTAGTCAGCGCTAATGGAATGGAGACAATGAGGGTGAATACAACACAACACATCGTGTGTGTACATAAATCTGTCAAAAATACATTAAAAAAGGTTACCCAGCTGCGGTAAAGGAGCCACATTTCCAAATCTCCACTTCCACCATTACCTTCTTTGACTCCCGTTACTTAACAGTTCGGCAGAACTGGTCTCTCCACTACCCTTCAAACAGTAAACAGGAACTGGGCATAGTGAGTTAGAAGCCAGCTAGACTTATCTAGTAAGACCCTGTTCCCAAAAAAAAAAAAAAAAAAAAAAAGGAAATTGGCAGGCAGCCTTGGTGGCACATACCTGTAATCCCAGCACCTAAAAGGGCAGAGGCAGGAGGGCTGCCATGAGTTTGAAGCCAGCCTAGTCTACACAGGAAGTTCCTGGCCAGTTAGTTGGAATTATATAGTGAGACGCCAGCTAACTCAAAACCAACAAAACCACCTAAATATGCCATTCCCATTTAAAATCTCCCTTATACTTGCACTCCCTATGCATTCAGAACATACCCAAAATCCTGGATGTAACCACCTCCTGAAAGTCATCTATCTGCCCTCACCTTTCTTGCCTTTGGCCCAGTCCCTACAGTCCCACCACCTTAGCTCTCTCTCATTTCTGACTTTTGGATATATAAGCCACTGCCCCACACTAAGCACAAGTACCAGAACTCTTTGGTTAACTTATCACTCAAGTTGTCTCTACTAAGCTGAGTGGTGGTAGAGATCTCTGTGAATTCAAGGCCAGCCTGGTCTACAGAGTGAGATCCAGGACAGGCACCAAAGCTACACAGAGAAACCATGTCTTGAAAAAACAAAACAAAATTTGTCTCTACTAACATGTTACTTCCTCATGGAGATCTTTCAGACTTCTCAATTTAAATTCCATTTATTATATTTTTCCCATGATACAGTGTGCTTTCTTCCAGAAGGAGACTCAAGACACATGCATTAACCTAAAAGGCATCTGTCTGTTAACCATTACTCCATTACACTCTGCAATCTAGGAAGTGGCTTCAGTCACTACTATATCCCCAATCTTTAGCACAATGCCTGGTACTAGACACGCATTTAAATTTTTGGAATGAATAATGCAAATTGGTAGTTACCCTAACCTTTGGATGGAACTTGGAACTCAGAAGAAACAAACTGAAGACAGTCTCTACTCCGTAGTTTATAATTAGCCAACCAAGTATTCAGTATTGTTATGCTGTTATTATTTATTCACAGTCCAGAAGTTGGTGAATATGATACTAAGGAAAACCCTCTAATTTTACACATAGATAAGTCGCCCCAACCATGTTATGAACACGTTATGAGAAACTTCTAACAATTAATCTTATATACTTAACTTTTCACAGTACCTTTTTAAAAAGTTTGTAAGTATTTGGCTTTATTGTTCTATTTTTTTTAAACAGAATTTATTTGATTAATTTTGGTTTTTTGAGACAGGGTTTCTCTGTGCAGCCCTGGCTGTCCTGGAACTCACTCTGTAGACCAGGCTGGCCTCAAACTCAAATATATACACCTGCTCCTGCCTCCCAAGTGCTGGGATTAAAGGTGTGTGCCCTACTTCCAATCCTTTCCAATCCTCTTTAAAAAAAAAAAAATTTGTATTAATTTTTGAGAATGTCATACAATGTATTTTGGTCATATTCAATCCTGCCTCCCCAACTCTTTCCAGATCCAGCTTCCTTCACCACTAACACAACTTTGTACATATGTGTGTAACAATTTGTGTTACACATATTCTCTTGGTTGTAGGGCCATCCACTGGTGCTTAGGTTAGTTTCCTAGGGCCACATCCTTAAAAGAAAATCGACTCTTTCTCTCCCAGTGGCTATCAGTTGCCAACAGCTCCTCAGGTAGGGGTGGGACTTCATGTCCACCTCCTCACTCCAGGCTGGTATTTTGTCTAGCTTGAAGTAGGACTTACCTGTCATGCTGTCACAACTGCCATGAGTTCAAAAATGTAACTGCCCTGCTGTTTCATTGTGATCATCTATAATCTCTGACACTTCCAGTCTTTTTAGTTCCTTACTCTACAATGAACTATGAGCCTTGGGAGGAGGGAGTATGAGCTGAGCATTCCAGTCTTAGTCTCTGTACCTTGTCCAGTTGTAGGTCTCTGTTAACTGCCATAGGTGATTTAAGCAACTTTTTTAGGGCAAAGTGCTAGTAGCTGGTATAACAGCAACCTCACTTTTCTACTTAGGAGACTGACAAAAATGGAAAATTTTAGAACAAATTCTGAATATGGTTGCTTTAATTTATAGATAAAAATAGGTATTTCCTATTTTAACATCAGATCAAGGCAGATTCATTTCATAAACCTCAGAGCACTGAGTTGTATCTTCATGGTTTTGATAGCAAAGACCAAAATGCTGTAACAGGAGCATTCCAGTTATTTTCACTAATTTTTGGTGCTGGGGATCAAACCCTTGGTGTTGCACATGCTAACTGTGTACTCTACCCCAGCCCCACTTCCATTAACTCAATAAATCTCTGAATATTTGAATAAGGCACTGCTGTGGGAGGTTCTGTATGCTGTGAATGTGTTGCTCTGATTGGTTGATAAATAAAAAGTTGACTGGCCAGTAGCCAGGCAGGAAGTATAGTCGGGATAAGCAGACAAGGAGAATTCTGGGAAGAGGAAGAAGGCTGAGTCAGGAGACACCAGCCCACTGTCCAGGGAGCAGCATGTAATGGCACACAGGTAAAGCCACAGAACATATGGTGACATATAGATTAACAGAAATGGGCTAAGTTTAAGTGTAAAAGCTAGTCAGTGGTAGGCCTGAGCTAATGGCAGAACAGTTTTAATTAATATAAGCTTCTGTGTGTGTGTTTACTTGGGTCTGAGCGGCTGTGGACTGGGTGGGACATAGGAAAATTTTAGCTACAAGGCACTATGCTAGTTTGGAGAAAATAGTGGTGACTCCCCCACACACACACCCTACAGCTCTATAAAGAAGTATTCTCTGATCTAAAATTAATCATTATCTATCAGAGAAGAAAAACAATCCTCACAGATTTAGGAAGGTAGCTAAAGAAGTTTAAAAAGAGCCGGGGGATGGTGGTGGTGGTGGTGGCGGTGGTGGTGGCGGTGGCGGTGGCGGCGGCAGATGCCTTTAATCCCAGCACTCCGGAGGCAGAGGCAGGCAGACCTTTGTGAGTTCAAGGTCAGCCTGGTCTAGAGTGAGATCCAGGGATGTGGTGATATTGTGTCCCCCAGTATATTGTGTACCCTAATAAACTTACCTGGGGTCAGAGGACAGAACAGCCACTAGATAGACATAGAGGACAGAAAATGGTGGCGCACACCCCTTTAATCCTAGCCTTCCAGAGGCAGAGATCCTCCTGGATCTCTGTGAGTTCAAGGACACATGCCTTTAATCTCCCCCCATTCTTTTTTCCCTTTTTTGAGATAAGGTTTCACTATGCAGGTCTAGGAGGACGGATGGACACGGGGGGACACACATACACACACACACACACACACACACACACACACACACACACACACACACACACGGCTAATAAAAGAGACCCTTCCCCCAAAGCAAGGTGAAGCAGGGCATAGTGGTACATTCCTTTACTCAGGAGGCAGAGGCAGGCACATCTCTGTATGAGTTCAAGGCCAGCCTGGCCTACATAGTAAGACCCTGTCTGAAACAACCAACAAAAGGACCAAGGTACACAGCTCCTGAGAAACAATACCCAAGCTTGACCTCTGGCTTTCCACATACACACCTGCACTGCACACACTACAATCACACTCACATACAAAACCAAACAAATCTGGTATGAACCATGAAATTCATGAAGTCTCCACAGAGACAAATATAAAAGTACCCCCCAGTGGGGGGATAGTGACATTTCATATAGCAACCACTGAAATTCCAGACTAGAAAATTCTGTTCACAATACAACATAATCCATTTCTTTAAAACAACAATAACAACAACACACACAAAAAAGGAGGAAAGAAAGAAATGAAAAGAAAAAAAGAAAAAAAAACTGAATTTACAGCCAAAGTAACACTTAAGAAAGATATCTACTCTAAGGAGATTGCTCAGTGGATAAGAGTACTTGCTACCCAAGCAAGAGGACCTAAATTCAAATCCCCATCATCAATGTGAAAGACTGGGCATGGCCACACGTGAGTATAATTCCAGCACTTGGGGAGCACAGACAGGAATGCCACTGGAACTTGCTGGCTAACAGCCTAGCTCCAGGTCTAGTAAGAAACTTTCTCTCAAGATCAGGCAAAGTGATAAAGTAGGGCCCACAATGTCTTCTCTGATCTTGGTATACACGTGTGCAAGGGCAGATACATTACACATTACATACATTCAACACAGGCACACAAAAAGATATTTTCCAGGACCACTGAAAAGAGCTGGGGATTTAGCTCAGTTAATATAGTACTTGGCAACCCTGTGGGTAGTGCTGCATGTCTATAATCCCAGTACATGGGAGACAGAAGGATCAGAACAGTTATTCTTAACCACTTAGGAAGTTTAAGGCCACCCTGGACTATATGAGATCCTGAGTCCAAAAAAGGGAACTTAATGGTAGTGGGACTCAGGGTCCTGACTGAAACAAGTAAACTGAAATTAGACATGCATTATACTAGAATGTTAGTTACTAAAATATCACAGGTGAAGCACTCTGAAGGCAGAGGCAGAATGATCTCTGCAAGTTGAAGCCAGCTTGGTCTACAGAGATAGTTCTAGGATAGCCAAGGCTACCAAAGAAACCCTGCCTGGAAAAACCAAAAAAGAAACAATCGAAAACAAACAAACAAACAAACAAACAAAAAACAGGATCTCACTGTTTGAATTAGGCTACCTATGATGTTGGTCTTTAATTTCTTTCTTTTTTTTTTTTTTTTTTTTTTTTTTTTTTTTTTTTTTTGGTTTTTCAAGACTCCATGTAGTTTTGGTGCCTTTCCTGGCCTCGAACTAAGAGATCCGCCTGGCTTTGCCTCCAAAGTGCTGAGATTAAAGGCGTGTGCCACCATAGCCCAGTGGTCTTTAATTTCTTGACCCTCCTGTCTTAGCCTCCTAACTGCTGGAATTACAGGCACATGCTACCAAACCAGATTATAAGAAACAGTAACTCTGTGTTAGCAAGATGTTTCAGTAAGCAAGGGCTTGCTGCCAAGGCTTAGGACCTGAGTTTGATCCCTAGAACCCACATGGTGGGGGAAGAGAACCAACTCCTGCAGGTTTTCTCTGATATCTACATGTGCATACACACAATAAAAAAAGTGTATGTATATACATATACATAAGAAATGATGACTTTTAGAGCTGTGTAGGAGACAAACACAGGTCTACCCATCACTCTATTCTATTTTTGTATGTGTTTCATTTAACATGAAAGGTTTGGTGGGGGTTTTTTTTGGTTTTTTTTTTTTTTTTTTTTTGGTTTTTCAAGACAGGATTTCTCTGTGTAGCTTTAGAGCCTGTCCTGGAACTCGCTTTGTAGACCAGGCTGGCCTCGAACTCACAGAGATCCACCTGCCTCTGCCTCTCGAGTGCTGGAATTAAAGGCGTGTACCACCACCGCCCAGCATGATTTGTTTATTTTTATGGTGCTGTGGATCTAGCTAACAAGGACCTCAACATGCTAGGCAAGCCCTCTACCTCCAGCAGGGAAAAGGAGCTGAAGAGGTGGTTCAACAGTCAGAAGCACACACAGCTCTTCCAGAGGACACACGTTTATTTACAACCACAAGCTTCCTTCCAGACTCCAAGTGTAACTGCCCAGGCTCGCCCCCTCCCCCTCCACTTTTAAAAGTAAAATAAAGGCCGGGCAATATGGCTCAGCAGGTAAAGATACTTTTCACCAAACCTGACAAACTGAATTTGATCCCTGGAGCTCAGGGAGGAAAGACAAACGACTACTCTAAGTTGTTCCACTCTGGCTTTCACACAAATGCCATGGCATAAGTAAAAATGCACACCTGCATAAACATACTCTCTCTAAAATAAAAGTAAAACAAATTATTTAAAAAACAAAAACCAAGCATGGTAGTATGCCTACCATTTAGGAGGAAGAGGCTAGAAGATCTTGAGTTTCAGGCTACATGAGACCTTGTCTCAACATCAGAGGGGTGGGAAGAAAAGGGAAGTGTTGGGGAACAGAGGAAGGAAGGAAATGGATGCTGGGGAGTTAGCTCAGTCAATCAATAAAGTGCTTGCTTGCTCTGTAAGCTGAAGGCCAGAGTTAAGTCTCCAGCATCATGTAAAAGGATGGCACCCTCCTGTATACTTATGACCCCAACACCTGACGGTGGAGACATCAAGATCCCTGAGACACACTGGTCAGCCGGTCTTGCCAATGAGACACTGTCTCAAAAGAAATAGATGGTAATCTAGAAGATGGTACCCAAGGATCTTCTCTTGCCTTCACACACAGGTGTACATAAAGCATAAGTTTTAAAACATTAAAAATGATATGTCAACCGGGTGACGGTACACACCTTTAATCCCAGCACTTGGGAGGCAGAGGCAGGTGGATCTCTGAATTTGAGGCCAGCCTAGTCTATAGAGTGAGCTCCAGGACAATACAGAGAAACCCTGTCTCGAAAACCCAAAACAAAAACCAAAAATAACAAATATAAATTTGAACTCCCACAAACATTGTAGTAGTTTCTATTGTTTAATATTCTTTTTTCTTCTTTTAGGGTTTTATTTTTACTGGGTGTGTGCAGGTACACAAGCCTCTGCGGTAGATACATACAGGACACATTCAATCTTGAATGTTGTTCCTCAGGAACAATGACCGCCTCAGTTTTTCTGAGGCAGGGTCCTACAGTGGCCTGAAGCTCACCAACTAGGCTAGGCTGGCTGGCCAGGGAGTCCAATGGAGCCTGCCTGCCGAATCTGACAACTGAATTCAAGTCCTCATGCTTTTTCTTCCAGGCTTTTTGTTTCATACTTCGAGAAGTCTTCTCCGTGCCAAGATGGCACTGCAGTGTTGGCAAGAAGGGCAACTTTTACTTTTTGTTTCTATTTATGTGATAGTTTTAAAATTTTTAAATTACATTTAAAAATTCTTTAATCAATAAATTTCAGTCATTTCTCCATGTAAGAGGCAGACCTGATAATTTATTCTGTTGATTCTAATAGGTGTATTTAAAATTTTAATTCATAGAGTTAATTTTGGTACATGATCTGATGTAGTGGTCTAACTTATATAACAAACAGCCAGTTATTTAAATAAAGCATCCCAAAAATCTTTTCCAATTTGATTTTAGGTTTTTCGAGACAGGGTTTCTCTGTGTAGCTTTGCGCCTTTCCTGGAACTCATTTGGTAGCCCAGGCTGGCCTCGAACTCAGAGATCCGCCTGGCTCTGCCTCCCGAGTGCTGGGATTAAAGGCGTGCGCCACCACCGCCCGGCTCCAATTTGATTTTAAATACAGCACTGTCTGTCTGTCTGTCTCCCCCTCCCCCTTTTTTTTGCTTTTTCAATATAGTGTTTCACTCTGTAGACCAGGCTGGCCTCAAACTCACAGAGATCAGCCTGCCTCTGCCTCCCCAGCCCTGGGATTAAAGGTGTAAACCGCCACCACCACACCACACCACCCCCTATAACTTCATTATGTAAAGAAACTTCAAATTGTTTTAGTTTCTTTCCGGGCTGTCTATTATACTCAACATTCCATCTCACTCTCCTGTCACTGTGCCAGTGTCAGTGTATTAATGTATAGCTTTCTAATACACCCAGCTATCTTAAAATGCACCTCTCTCAACCACAGTGTTGCAAATTTTTCTTGTTTCTTTCATTTTCCCCAGAAAAAAATTTAAGAAAGACAATTTGAGCTGGGCAGTGGTGGCACACACCTGTAATCCCAGTACTCTGGAGGCAGAGGCAGGCGGATCTCTGTGAGTTCAAGACCAGCCTGGTCTACAAAGTGAGTTCCAGGACAGCCAGGTCTGTTACACATAGAAACCCTGTCTCAAAAAACCAAAAGACCGAAAAGCAATTTTATTACAAAGAAAACTGGGATCAGGGCACAGGGTTAGTCCATGTGGGTCTTCAGTGTCCTGATGGTGATCTTGTCATTTTCAACGATGTCAACAATGATGCTCATTCATGCCTAATACGGCATCCTGGAGGCCCATAGCATTCAGTATGGCTTGGGAAATGGTTTCAGACAGGTGTTCTGGATCCATGTTGGGCTGCCAGAAGAGACTTGAACATCCCATACATTTGTTCAGAGCAGGTACTACTGACTATAATGTAATCAGTCACCATGGACAGACAATGAGGTCTAGAGAACAAATGGTGTGCTTAAAGGTCTTTGGATCCAACCCAGTGATGACAGGCTCTACAGAGTAGGGACCAAACTGCTTCTCATGAATAGGCTGGCCACCATGCATGAGGATATAAGACTTGATCTGCTGACCTTCCTTCAAGTTATACAGGTTCAGCTGGAACTTGAGGCTCTGGGCAACTGTCCGGATGTCAGTGACCAGCCCAGCCAGGCCTATATAGAGTCTGTGACCCATAGGAAAAATTTGTGCAAGTTCATGGACACCATCTGAACCTGGATTCCCAAAAAGCATGTCTGCTGCTCAATGGCCACACAGTTCTTTCCCTTTGTGGCCATGACAGCCTCTCCATTACAGGACATAATAGACATGAATGTGCTGTAGTAGGACTCCACTTCCCCGGATAATTTAATGCTTCCTACACTAAGTAAAATCTTTTTTTGGTTTTTCTAGACAGGGTTTCTCTATGAAGCAGTCCTGGCTATCCTGGAACTCACTCTGTAGACTAGGTTAGCCTCGAACTCACACAGACGGCTTGCCTTTGCCTCTCGAGCTCTGGGATTAAAGGAGTGTGCCACCATCAGCTAACATCTTAATTAGTTAACTAATGAATTTTGAGAAAGAGCCTACCACTGTAGCCCAGGCTAGCCCTGAACTCTGAAATGTTCCTCCTGTCTCCTCCACCTCCCTAGTCCTATAATTATAGCCTGAGCCACCAAGTTTAGCTTCAATTTATTTTCTAACTTTTTGCTTTTTTGTTGTTGAGACAGAGTCTCCATATGCAAGCCCTGAATTTGTGATCTCCCTGTCTCAGATCCTCAAATACTAGGATTATAAGCATGCATTATGACACCCAGTTTTATTATCAATCTGTACACTGTTTTACAATTTTTCAGCATGTTCTATCCATTTCTATGACAAAATAATTCTATCCTTGGGAAAAAATATTGGGAATCAAAGCCATTTATTTTGTAGGCTATCAATTTTTATGTAACCATCTACTTACTACTTACTGCCTATATTCATTCATGTATTTTAGCCAGTTTTTCCTACCACAGACTTCAGTAACTATTTCCACCTTCTGCTTAGCTTTCCCACAAAAATCTCAGACTACTCCTTACCCTGAGCGAGTTCTCTTAGCTCCTAATTCACCTGTCTCATTTGTAGTTATGGCTGCTCTGTAGACCAAGCTGGCCTACAACTCACAGAAATCCACCTGCTTCTGCCTCCCAAGTGCTGCGATTAAAATGGCTTGCACACAGAGGAACAACCAGCTGACCCTAACTCTCCATGCTTCCCAGATCAAAAAGGTCCCAAGTCTCTCTGAGCCCCTCCCTGTATCTTCCTGTGCCCCTCTATCTGGGTCCTCTAAAATCTCTATGGTTAATTCCGTTCAGCCAATTGCTGACTCTGCCCTCTGATTCAAAGTAAACATTATTATCACTCTCAGAGTCAGTGCAAACAAATATCCTTCAATACCAAGACCCAAACTGGGTTAGCCAACACTCAGGGTCTGAGATGACCTCTGTCTTTTATCCCTGATACAGGTGATGTCTGCATCTCAGACCACTGGTGAGAGAGTTTGGTCATTTTTGTTTTGTTTTGTTTTGTTTTTTCGAGACAAGGTTTCTCTGTGTAGTTTTGGTGCCTGGCCTGGATCTCGCTCTGTAGACCAGGTTGGCCTCAAACTCACAGAGATCCTCCTGCCTCTGCTTCCCGAGTGCTGGGATTAAAGGCATGCGCACCACTGCCCGGTGAGTTTGATGATTTCATGTCCTGATACCATTGGCTAATCCTCCCAACAGGAGGGAGAAAGTTCAGAAAATATCAATTATTGCTGGGCTAACTATCTTTGATAGAATAAAGTTTCTCCCTGGTCTTGTCTAGGCAACCACACTATTGGGATTTCCTGTAGCATCTGTCCTGTCTGGGAGGACACTAATTAGTGGAACTCCTTATCCTCTGGCTCTTACACTCTTGCTGCCCCCTCTTTCACGATGCTCCTCAAGCCTTGTAGATGCAGCTGTTTGGGTTGGGCACTCCAGTTACTTATTCTCTGTGATACCTTAAAACACTAGACCTTACCTTCAAGTCCTGGGAGGCAACCAAAGAGAGTGACAATAGCCTGTATTGTTTTGGTAGTTTCTTGGCCTGGAACTCACAATTTAGACCAAAATGGCCTGCCTCTGCTTCCAAAGCACTAGGATCAAAAAACGTGTTCCACCCTTCCTGGCCTTTTTTTTTTTTTTTTTTTAAAGAAGGTTTTGTGTAGCTCAGGCTGGCCTCCAACTGTCCATTACCTTGAACTCTTGATCGTCCTACCTCTACATCCTGAGTCTGGAATTATAGGCCTGTGCAGTCACACCTAGTTTAGTGGGTACTGATGAGGAAACTCAGGGCTTCATACATGATTGGAAAGTCTATACCATTTGAGCTATATTCCCAAGCCCATTTTTGCTTTCTTAACAGGAGTGAAGGTGAATGCCTGCTGTTCCTGCATCCTCACTAGCATTTGGTACTGTCATCTTTCTGGACTTCAGATTCTAGTCTGTATGTAATGATGCCATAGTCGTCACCACCGTCACCACCCATCGCACCCCATACACTCGCCATCATCCATGCATAGAACTGTTTTTATTTTGTAAAACTGAAACCCTATATATTACACAAGAGTTCTGTTCTTTTTCTTTAAAAAAAAAAAAAAAGATATGTTTTACTTTCAAAAAAATAAAAATAAAATGGCTTGCACTACTACACCTGGCTAAAAATTTTATCTATGTGTGAGTGTTTCGCTTGTATGTATGTTTGTGCATCACACTATGGATGGTTGTAAACCACCATGTGGGTACTGGGAAGTGAACCCAGGTCCTCTGCAAGAGCAAGTGTTCTTAACCACTGAGCCATTTCTATAGCCAAATATATGTATTTAAAAAAGCAACTAGGGCTGGAGAGATGGCTCAGAGGTTAAGAGCACTGACTGCTCTTCCAGAGGTCCTGAGTTCAATTCCCAGCAACCACAAGGTGGCTCCCAACCATCTGTAATGAGATCTGGTGCCCTCTTCTGGTCTGCAGTCATACATGCTGTATACATAATAAATACATAAATAAAACTTAAAATAAATCTTAAAATCAATCAATAAATAAATAAAAAGGCAACTTAAGGGCTGGAGAGATGGCTCAGTGGTTAAGAGCACTGGCTGTTCTTCCAGAGGTCATGAGTTCAATTCCCAGCAACCACATGGTGGCTCACAACCATTTGTAATGAGATCTGGTGCCCTCTTCTGGCCTGCAGGCAGAACATTGTATACATAATAAATAAATCTTAAAAAAAAAAAGCAACTTAAGGCCAGGCGGTGGCGGCACACGCCTTTAATCCCAGCACTTGGGAAGCAGAGGCAGGCAGATCTTTGTGAGTTTGAGGCCAGCCTGGTCTACAGAGCGAGATCCAGGAAAGGCGCAAAGCTACACAGAGAAACCGTGTCTTAAAAAAAAAAAAAAAAAAAGCAACTTAAGCAGTATGGTAGTGGCACATGCTTTTAATCCCAGCACATAGGAGGCAAAGGCAGGTGGATCTTGAGTTTGAGGCCAGCCTGAGAACAGCCAGGGCTACTCAGAGCTCAGAGAGAAAGCCTGTCTCCAAAAAAAAGGAAAGAAAGAAGCCAGACAGTGGTGGCCCATGCCTTTAATCTCAGCACTAGGGAGGCAGAGGCAGGCGGATCTTTGTGAGTTTGAGGCCAGAGGTCTACAGATCGAGAGCCAGGACACATGGAGAAACTGTCTTTTAAAAAAAAAAAAAAAAAAAAAAAAAAAAAAGCCGGGCAGTGGTGGCGCACGCCTTTAATCCCAGCACTCGGGAGGCAGAGCCAGGCGGATCTCTGTGAGTTCGAGGCCAGCCTGGGCTACCAAGTGAGTTCCAGGAAAAGGCACAAAGCTACACAGAGAAACCCTGTCTCGAAAAACCAAAAAAAAAAAAAAAAAAAAAAAAAAAAAAAAGATACTAAAGTATTTTGACAGAATCCAAGTAGTAAAAGTATTTTTCCTGGTTAGATTCCGAGTGACTGGCTCTCAAAGATGTACAGGTCTGCATACCACTTAATAAAACTGACAGAATGGCGCACACTGCAGCAGTTTCCAAAGTTGAAAAAAGATTAATTTGTCCTTGGGACGAATGTAGCTTAAAAGCATAAAATTAACATTAGTTACACACGAAAGTAAATCAATGTATCAAAACCCTTTGGAATGGAGGGAGGTTTCCTTCTAAACCCAAAAATTATAATACACGTTATCAAAATGATTCTCCAAACAGGAGGGAAATGACTTGAACTGTTCAAAGCTGGTGCAAAGCAGCAGGATTTTAAAGACTGCAGTATGTCAGCTGCTATTTCTAAAAAAGTGTTCTCAAGCCGGAAAAAGCAGACAATCTCTCTAAAAAAACAAATGCCCTCAAACATCACACATACATAAAAGAGCGTATACATCTACTAAATATCAAATTCCACCGTTGGAGACCACTTACTAAACAAGGAGTATTTAGCATCTAAAAATAAAAATAAAACCTCTACTGGTCAAATTTTGCAAAGGTGGCTACTGCAAACTGGAGTTCTCGATGACTCAAAGCAAGGATCAGTGAATAAATCCAGTGTTCCCACTCCAATGTGGGGGAGAGGAAAAGGGAGGCCCCGAGTCCACAAAGTTCTCCTCCCTCTCAGAACACTGCAAAAATTGTCCACGTCTAAGGACACTTACCCTTCAAACTCCTTGGAGAGCCACTTGGGAGACTTTCTGTTCGGATTTTTTGAGGGGGAGCGACTTAAGAACGCTGCAAAACTGCAATTTTCATATAGATGGGCCTAATTTAGATTTCTACTTCTTTCCTTCAAGGAATTTCACGGCTTCCATTCTAAAGAGCCGGTCAACACTCCCCCATTAATAAAATCCCTAATTCAACACCAAGCGTAAGCCGAAAAACCAAAACAAACCCGAAACCACACAAAAAGCTTTCAAGAAAATGCAAATGAGGGCCACAGACCATTTCCAATAATCCCTAAGTAAGTCACATCGGTTTGAGAGAAGAAAGGAAAAAGGACAGAACTCCGACCAGCGGAGGGAGGGGAAAAAAAGAAAAGAAAGCAGTACTGGGGGGGAAGGGGGGGAAGAGGTGCCGACCAGAACTGGGGGAGGAGCACAGGGGAAAAAAAAAAAAAAAGTCCAGCTGATGCTGACACTAAAGAGGACAGGGCGAAAAATACCCCAGCGACGGGAGGACCGGGTGGGACCGGGCTGGGCCAGGCATTCCCCGCAGGCCTACACCGGGGCCGCTGAGGAGATGGAGGGCAGCGCTCGCACAGGAACCCGCCGGGGCCGCACAGCTCGGGAGGCAGACGCGGGGGTGGCGGGGTGTCGGAAAGCCGCCACCGCAGCGGGTCTCGGAGGGGACCCTGCCTCCAGGGCTGCGGGCCGGGCCGCGGACGTGGAAGGGGGTGCGGCCCAGGGGCGGCGGCGGCGGCGGCGGGGTCCGAGCGAGCCGGTCGGCCGTACCTTGTAGTAAACGTCGAACTGGATATTCTCCGGCAAGGAGCGGATGTCGCGACGCGAGCGGATGTAGTTGTCCACGACAGCGGAGATGGCGGTGTTGTAGAGCGTCTCGGGGATCCACTCGAGCTCCACGGCCGCCATCTTCCCTCGCTCCTCCTCCGCCTCCTCCCGCAGGCCCCCGCCTCCCTCCGTAGCGAACCCGTGTGCGGCCCCGGAGGCTTCCGAGGGGCGGCGACCACGCGGGCGCGCGCCTCACGGACCCGGCCGCCCGGCCTCCGCGTGCGCACGGGAACTCGGGGGCGGCGGCGGCGGCGGCGGCGGCGGCGGCGGCGGGATGATCGGGAAGACCGAGGCGAACGCAGAGCACTACCGAAGCCAGAGCCTCACATCCCGGAGAGGAAAGCAAGTCCGGTTCCGTCCCGGCGCCCAGCTCTGCAGGGGCGGGGCTGCGTTTGCGGCGTCATGACGTCAGCGCGCGCCGACGCGCCCGGGAAGGAATGCGGCAGGCGGAAAACTTGGGAGAAAGAGCGGGGACCGCCTGAGGGGCGGCGGGTGCGAGTTCCGAAAGGGCAGGGCACGGGAGGTGGCTGGGCCGTAGATGGGACAGTGTTGTACTCGGCGTGCTGCGGCTGTCCAGCACAGCCTTGTTTCAGTGCTTTTTAGACGAGAGCCCTCTTGAAGTTTCAGGTATACATTTAGAATTAATCTTTTCTTCCCAAAAGTGCACAGTGTGGCCGGGCGTGTTAGCACACTCCTTTTATCTCAGCATTTGGTAGGCAGAGGCAGGCAGAGATCGAGGAGCCTCACTTCTCTGCTTTCCTGGACAGCACAGAAACAGCCCGCCCATTTTTTTTCTTTTTATTGTTTTATGTGTATGGTAATAGGTTTTCCGTAACTCGGAAATAGATTTGCCTGCCAATGCAGAAAGCCAGATCAAGCCGAATTGAAAGAGCAAAAGAATAGATCTATTTGAGCAAAGCAACTCCAAGCTGAGCCCTCCAGTCCCAGAGATGGGGCTGGAGAAGTCACATGGCTGAACTAAAGCAGGGAGGTTATATACCCTGTAGGTGAGGGGGTGATGACGTGTTCGCCATAAGCTGGGTTTATGCCCAAGTATGGTCAGAAGCGGACCACTTTAGGTGGGGTCTTGGGCTACGGGCAGCTTCAGGGGAGGAGCCGCCAAGAATGCAGAACCCGGCTTTGGGGCACTTTTTCTTTGTTTGAGATTCTCTGAGGGTGAGGTTCGGAGAGAGGGGAAGGGCGCTTTCCAAATCAAGCAGGAGTGAGCTGGAGGTTCCAGCCAAACACATAGGTGTTTTGCCTGCATGTATGTCTGTGCACCATATGCATGGTTGGTGCCTGCAGAGTCCCAAGAAGCCACTGGATTCCCAGGAAGCTGGTGTTTTCAAATGATTGTGAGCCAACATGTGGGTGCTGGGACTCAAACCTTGGTCCTCTGGAAGAGCAACCGGTGCCCTTAAAGACTGACTCATCTCTCTAGCCCCCAACCCACCCATTTGTTTGTTTTTTGGTTTGGTTTTTTGTTTGTTTGTTTGGAGAAAGGGTTTGTCTGTGTAGCCCTGGCTGTACTGGAACACACAGAGATCCGCCTACCTCTGCCTCCCAAATGCTGGGATTAAAGGCATGCGCCACCACTGCCCTGCTCTACCCACCCAATTTGAAGGCAAAGTATTCAGATGCTTTATCTCTCTCAGTGATGAGAGCTCCAAAGAAACCATAATTTAAAAACTCAGAGGCTGGGTGTGATGGTGCACACCTGTACTCCACCAGTCAGGAGGCAAAGGCAGGCAGATCTCTGTGAGCTCCAGACCAGCATGGTGTACAGAGTGATGCAGTTCATTAGTAGCCTGGTAGCCTGAGCTGGACAACTTTCTTTCTTTCTTTTTTTGAGGTGGCTATGACAGGTTGTTGCTTTGCAGCAGATTCTGACCTTGAAAGCATATCCTCCTACCCTAGCCTCACAGTTACTGAGATTTCAGGCCTGCATCAACATCCTTGGCTATGTTACACTGTTTATAAGAGTCAACTGCCTGGACACAAGAGAATCAAGCACTGCCTACTGTGAAGCAGAGGATGACCTTGAACTCCTGACCTTGACTTGCCTTTATCTCCCCGGTGTTGAGACTAAAGTTGTGAATCACCACAGCACAGTACATTAGGCATCTAGGATAGGCAAAGTTAGAGACAAAAGAGCAGGAGAATAGGGGGTCACTACTTAGAGAGTTCAGAATTTTCAGTTAGGGTGATGATAAAATTCTAGTTCAAGACCAGTCTGAGCAACATGAGACTGTCTCAAACAAACAAACAAACAGAGCAAAAACAAACTAGATATTTAACATAGTGGAATTATTTAACATCAATGCTTCTGTGTCTGGCTTATTAAGATGTTTCCAAGTGGGGCTAGAGAGACCGCTCAGCGGTTAAGAGCACTTCCTGATCTTCCAGAGGTCCTGAGTGCAAATCCTGGCAACCACATGGTGGCTCACAACCATCAATAATGAGATCTGGTGCCCTCTTCTGTCATGAAGGCATACATGTAAATAAAGTACTCATATACAAAAATAAATCTTTTAAAAACAGGTGTTTTCAAGTTTCACCCATGTTATAACATTCATTAGACTTGAGCTCTTGTATACTCCTGTGGGTATGTACATGTGCACCTGAATGTATGGAGGCCAAAAAACAACTTCAGGCATCATTCTCAGGAGCACATAGGCCTTATTTCTGAGGCAGAGTGTCTCACTGGCCTGGAGCTTGCCTAGTAATTGAGGATTGCTGGCTAGGCAGCCTCAGAGGTATGCCTCCCCAATGCTGGGATTGAAAGCCTATGCTACCACACCTAGTCATTGTTTTTGTTGTTGTTACCTTTGTTCTTAATGGGTGTTCTGGGGAATAAACTCAAGTGCTATGCTTTCAAGGTAAGCATGTCTCGAGCCCAGATTTGCTTTCTTTTCTTTTCTTTTCTTTTTTTCTTTCTTTTCTTTTCTTTTCTTTTCTTTTCTTTCTTTTCTTTTCTTTGAGACTGGGTCTCTCTGTGTAGCCTTGGATGTCTTAGAACTCATTCTGCAGACCAGGCTGCCCTGGAACTCAGAGATCCACCTGCCTCTCCCTACGGAGCGCTGGAACTTTGGGCTAGAAAAGCCATTGAGTGTTGAGAGCTCAGTGAGCTGTTGTGTGGGAGCATGGAAGATAAGAATGTTGGGAGCAGAGCAGACAATGGAGGCCTGGCTTGTGAAGTTTCAGAGAGATTAAAGACAATCAGGGCCATTTGTTATTTTGAACTAAGATTCTGTGGTTCTAGCTAGCTTGGGCTGGATAATCAGCTGTGATTAACAAGATACCAGAACTACTAAAGTGAAACCTTTGCTTTGCTGGGATTCTCGATGATGGTCAGCTGGAGCTGAGGAATTAGTGGTGATTGAGAAGAGACCAGTAGGGCGTTGGTGGCCCATGCCTTTAATCCCAGCACTTAGGAGGCAGAGGCAGAGGCAGGTGGGTCTCTGTAAGTTCAAGGCCAGCCTGGTCTACAGAGTGAGTTCCAGGACAGCCAGACAGCCAGGGCTACACAGAGAAACCCTGTCTTGAAAAACCAGGAAAAAAAAAAGTTATATTACAGAAATAAGAAATGAAGGAAAAGTGAGAGAAATTCCTCAGAGTTGGGAAGGGGTTTCTGAGAGAGGGGAGGAAGCCATTGTGTTGGGGAATTTTTAGAGCAATGGTAGACACTGGGCAAAGGCCGAGGTGACTTCTACCGTGATTGGTTAATGCCCTGGGATGCCATGGGTTGACCCATGCTCTATGCCTGTCCCCTATTCCCACAAGGGAGATGCTACCAAGTGTCGTGGACTCTGTCCATCCTGGACTCTAGCTTTGACTTTGACCATCTGCTAGCTGTTTCTCACTGCCCAGTGTTTCTCCCCTCCAACCTCACAGGTGCCTCAAGTGCCAGAGACTATACTAACTTCTCCATTCTCGCATCTATATGACCAGTTTGTGGCTGAGAGTTAACTCTCTCCCAGACACCCGGAAGCGGCTGCAGTGTTTCTTAGTTACTTCCCTTTTGGCTCCTTGGTTATAGGGTGATCTCTAAGTGGAAGTTCCCTATTACAAGTCACATTTACTTATAATTTAGTCTGTCACAATTACCTGAATTAGAGTCAACAGCACTTGAAAGGTCAGTAGTGCCTCAGGTATATTCCTCAAGGGCTTCAGGAAGCCAGCCAGGCTGTTGTCACTGCCCCACAGCCCTGTCCCTCTTCCTGTCTAGCTCCGTTATCTCATACACAGCTCCAAGTCCTCTTACTTAGTTTCCTCGGTGTTTCAAACTCTGCTGTTTTTTTTTTTTTTTTTTTGGTTTTTCGAGACAGGGTTTCTCTGTGTAGCTTTGCGCCTTTCTTGGAACTCACTTGGTAGCCCAGGCTGGCCTCGAACTCACAGAGATCCTTAATCCTCTGTTCTCTTTATGACATATGTGGGTAACTTACAGTTTTTACTCTGGGCCCGTTCCCCTGACCGTGCAGAGAACTAACTCCCTGCTCTCTCCTTCCATCCTCTTCCCACCACAGAGGTCACCTGCTCATCTATCTGTTCTTGGTATGCTCACCTCCAGTTACCTTAAGCCTTCTCTGTTTTTGTCTTGCTTTAGTGATATATTCCACCCAGGCCTCCTCTGGTCATCCTAAATAGCATTGTAAATGGCCAATCACCAATCTCCTTTCTCTGCTTTATTTTTTTCCCATGGCACATACCACCTTCTATCATTTCACATAAACCACTCATTATTGTTGTTATTATTGCAATGCTGGGAATTGAACCCAGGACTTCATACCTGGTAGGCAAGCACTTTCCCATTGAGCTACAACCCCAGCTATTACGTTTATTTTTATTGCCTTTCCACTGCTCTTACGAAGGTCCCGCAACAGTAGGGAGTTTTGTCTGTTTTGATTTACTTCTCAGGATCCAGTGAGTAGAATGAGTCCTCGATATGAACGGCATTTAGTAAGTGTGTGCTGAATGGAGTGAATAGGGGGTACAGGTAACTCTGACACTACTATCAAAGTTACTGGTGCTACTTAAGTTCCTGGCTTCTCTGTTTGGGTACCCTAAAATGTACAGAATATCAGGCTTTTGTTTTTCCCAAGTAGAGGTCAATTGTGGAAAAAGTTGCAAAGCGCAGCCTCCAATTTTTTTATACCCAAATATGATTATCTCAAACTAAGAAATTGCTTCTCTAAGTAAATAAAATAAAAATAAGTTGGAAGGGGTGATGCACACCCTTAATACTAGCACTTGGGAGGCAGAGGGCAGGCAGAGCTCTGTGAGTTCAAGGTGAGCCTAGTCTACATAGTAAGTTCCAAGACAGCTAGGGCTAGATAGAGACCTTTCCTCAAAAAGCAAACAAAGCCAACAAAAAAAATAAAAAATAAAAAAGAAAGAAAGAAAAACAGAGAGAAAGTGCTTCTTAGTAGGTTCTTCCACAAGCCTTTCTTCTGACCAGTTTCGTGGAAACTGCTTGGACATGATGCTGTGTGACTGTGAGATAGTCCTCTCTGCCGTGGGATGTTCTGTATGGCAAATGTGTTGCTGATTGGTCAATAAATAAATCACTGATTGGCCAGTGGCTAGGCAGGAAGTATAGGTGGGACAAGGAGGAGAATAAAGCTGGGAAGTGGAAGGCTGAGAGAGAGAGAGAGACACTGCCAGCCGCCACGATGACAAACAGCATGTGAAGATGCCGGTAAGCCATGAGCCATATGGCAAGGTATAGATTAATGGAAATGGATTAATTTAAGCTGTAAGAACAGTTAGCAAGAAGCCTGCCATGGCCATACAGTTTGTAAGCAATATAAGTCTCTGTGTTTACTTGGTCGGGTCTGAGCGGCTGTGGGACTGGCAGGTGAGAGAGATTTGTCCTGACTGTGGGCCAGGCAGGAAAACTCTAGCTACACCTTTCTGTGTTTTTTTTGTTGCCAGAGGAATATTTTTCTTTTACAAGTCTGAACCATTTCATGGAAAAGTTGGAGAGATAGGAAATGGAACTGTGTGAATCTTTCACCACCTTGGCCAACTGTTGTGTATTGTTCTTTATTTTGTACAAAATAGTATTTGAAATAGTCCTGGCTTCCAGTAGAACACACAAAAGATAATTTCAACAACTGTGTTTTTCTACTAGAAATTTCCCTTTACCAAACTGTACTATAACAACTGTTGAGATTTTGTGGTTTATTTTGTTTGTTTGTTTGTTTGTTTGTTTGTTTTAAATATAAATTGACAAGATTGAGGGTGGGGAAGAATGGAGCTAGGAAGCCATAGGCAGGATAAATAGACAAGGAGAATTCTGGGAAGAGGAAGGATGCCAGCCTGCCATCCAGGGAGCAACATGTAATGGCACACAGGTAAAGCCACGGAACACGTGGCAACATATAGATTAACAAAAATGGGCTGAGTTTAAGTGTAAGAGCTAGTCAGTGATAGGCCTGAGCTAATGGCTGAGCAGTTTTAATTAATATAAGCCTCTGTGTGTTTACTTGGGTCTGAGCAGCTGCAGACCCAGCAGGACACAGAAAAACTTTCAGCTACAGAGATTTGCCTGCCTCTGTCTCCCAAGTGTTGGGATTATAGATGTGGATCACTACTGCCTGGCTCCAGTACTGTCTTAATAGACCTAGAAAAGCACAGACTTGGGCCTGGGCAGATGGCCCAGTTGTTGACGTTCTTGAAGACCTTGAACTCAGTGCCCCAACCCACTTAAAAAGCTGGGCACAGAAACAGTCGCCTGTGATCCCAGCACTGGGGAGGCAGAGACAGAGCATCCCTGAGCCTAGCTAGCCAGCCATTCTAACCAAATCAGTGAGCTCCATGGCCATTGAGAAAACCCATCTTCATCAACTGAAGAAGATATCCAGTGTTGATGTCTGGCTTCTGCACACACATGTGAGGACACAGACACACACACACACACACACACACACACACACACACACTTAGGTCAGCAATGGAAAAAAAATAATGTTGACATGATGTGTATCACTAACCACATAAAGAGCTCACTAAACTCATTTAAAAAAAAAAAAAACCTCTCAGGGACTGGTGACAATATGTATCTGGGATTGGGGAAAGGAGAAGCTGAAAACAGAAGGGTGGACAGAAAAAAAAATAGTAGGTGGTCTAATGCCCACGCACTCACACCCTGCCAGGCAGTTATTGCTCAGATATGGAAAAGACAGGGCCTCAGAGACAGCAGGTTAAGTGATGAGGAATCTAGAGCAAAGACAAGAATACTCAGTGATGCAAGTTGAGATAGTCCTCTCCTGGAACCTTCTTCCTGTCTCAGCTCCTAAAATGCTGACAACCAGATCTACATACTTAAACATCTAGACCTTCCTACCTCCATCAGCATGTGGACTCTGGAGACATCTCGGTATTAGATGGGAGCACTTGGCCAGGCGTCAGCTCATATGAGATGAAGACATCCAGTACCCAAGGAGCAGACCAAGCAGCCAGAGCAGTGTTAAGAAGTCTGTACACTAAGAAAGAAAATAGTTACACACACTTTCTGTGCTGCCTAGTTGTGGCAGTTGGAATGTAATTGGCCCCCATAATCTCATAGGACTGGCACTGTTAGGCAATGTGGCTTTGTTGGAGTGGGTATGGCCTTGTTGGAGGAAATGTGTCACTGTCGGGATGAGCTTTGAGGTTCTCTATGCTCAGGATCCCATCCAGTGTCAACTTCCTGTTGCTTGCAAGATGTAGGACTCTGAGCTCCTTCTCCAGCACCATGTCTGCCTGCACGCCGCCACACTCCCCACCATGATGATAATGAACTGAACCTCTGAAGCTGTAAGCAAGCCACCCCAATTAAGTGTTTTCATTCATAAGAGTTGCCATGGGGGCTGGAGAGATGACTCAGAGGTTAAGAGCACTGACTGCTCTTCCAGAGGTCCTGAGTTCAATCCCCAGCAACCACATGGTGGCTCACAACCATCTGTAATGAGATCTGGTGCCCTCTTCTGGCCTGTAGACATACATGCAGGCGGAACATTGTATACATAATAAATAAATAAATAAATCGGGGGTGGGGGTGGGGGGGTGGAGAAAAAAAAATTAAGAAAAAAAAAAAAAAAAAAAAAAAAAAAAAAAGAGTTGCCATGGTCATGGTACCTCTTCACAGCAAGAAAAAACCTGAGACACTAGTGTTATTTTAACTTGATACATATAAGCTAAAGTCATCAGAGATGAGGGAGCCATGATTGAGAAAGATGGGGCTGTAAGCAAACCTGTAGGGCATTTTCTTTTTCTCTTTTCTTTCCTTTTTTTTTTTTTTTTTTGTTTTGTTTTGTTTGTTTTTTTGAGACAGGGTTTCTCTGTATAGCCCTAGCTGTTCTGGGACTCACAGAGATCCACTTGCCAGCATACACCACCACATCCAGCATTTTCTTAATTAGTGATTGATGTGGGAGGGCCCTGTCCATTGTGGGTGGTGCCACCCATAGGCTGGTGGTCCCTGGTTCTATAAGAATGCAGTCTGGGCAAGCCATGGCCTCTGCATCAGCTCCTGCCTCCAGCTTCTGACCTTGTTTGTGTTCCTGTCTTGACTTCCTTCACTGATGGACTATTGTTCAGAAGTGTAAGCCAAATAAACCTCCTCAACTTGTCATGGTGCTTTTTGGTCATGGTGCTTCATTTTAGCAATAGTAACCCTAACTAAGACACTTTCAGAGATATTTCTTCAACTAAAAAACAAGATGAAATTTCATAAGGAAACACTTAAACTTTAGAGAGCAGAGGAGCTCTTGGAACTTAAAAAAAGATAATAGAGGCCTGGAGATGTCACTCAGTTGTTAGAAAGCACTCTACCAACTGGGCTTCATCCCCAACCTACAAAAGTTGGAAATGTTTCCTTCAAAACTATTTATGGAGTCTATACATTAACAGTTCACTAACAGATTTCTTCCAGACATTTGATGTCTCTGTGACTTATCCTTTGTTGTTTCTTAGGTTTGGTTTGGTTTTGAACAGGGTCTCCCTATGTAGACTTGATGGATCTGGAACTTGCTATGTAGACCAGGCTGGGTTTGAACTCACTGAGATCCTCATGTGTGCTGGGATTAAAGACATGCTCTACCGTGCTGGGTCTCTTTGGAATTACAATTGAAAATATCATTCCTCCCAGCCTGGTCCTTTATTTTTCCCCCCTCTTTGAGACTTGAGTTCTCTTCACCTTTCTGGGAACTGTCTTAGACTTTGAAGTCTACACACACTATTGAGGGACTGGGAGTGTGGTTCAGTGGGTAGAGTGCTTGCCTCTCATTGCATGAAACCTTAGGTTCAGTTCCCAGTACCCTATAAACCAAGGGTGGTGGCACAAATCTAATTCTAATACTGGAGAAGTAAGAGCAGGAAGATCAGAAATTAAAGGTCATCTTCAACGCCATAGGAGTTCAAGGCCATCGTGGCCTGGGCACATGAGAGGAAGCTGTACTTCTATACCAAAATGTATCCGTTTAACTCCTTGCTTAAAGACTGCTGCTGATTCATCTTCCCCAAACTGCAGTATATGCACCTCACAACAGTGGCTTTTTATAATCTTCCACAGTCAAATCATAACCTTCTTTTCCACTCCTTGTTCCCACTCTACCCCACCTCATTTCCTTATTTTTTTGTAACCTGGTCCAACTACATTAAACACACACATACACCTAGTCACCGCCTAATCACATAGCACACCATGAATCACCTCCCTATGCTCTGCACACTTCCTGTCAATACTTACAGTAGGTCCTCTGTACCCTGAGTTACTCAGGGTGTGCCCTACATGCCTGGGCTACTAGGTAACTCAAGGTCATACTTGTTGCCTATTCATTCTTACTAGCCTGGTTTTTAAAAAATAATTTATTTATTTTGTGTGTATTGGTGTTTTGCCTGCATGTATGGCTGTGTGAGGCTGTTGGATCCTGGAGTTACAGACAGTTGCGAGCTGCCATGTGGTTGCTGAGAAGTGAACCTGGGTCCTCGGGAAGAGCAGTCAGTGCTCTTAACCACTGAACCATTTCTCCAGGTCACAGAATGGGTTATTTCTAAACGACATCACTAAATACAGGTGAGGAATAAGCTTTGATGGTGTTAATTTAATTTATCTAAGGCTCCTTTTCCTCCTAGACCTTATCTACATAGAAATTTCCATGCCAGTGGCTGGAGAGATGGCTCAGTGGTCAGGATCACTTGCTACTCTTCTGGAGACCCAGCATCCATATCAGGTGATTCACAGCCATCTGTGACTCCAGCTCCATGGGCTCTGACGTCTCTGACCTCCACAGACAACTCCACTCACACTCACACACATGAAAACACAAACACTTACAAATAATTAAAAAATCATAAAGACAAATCTTAAAAACAGAGAAAGTTCCAGGCCACCAAAGGCAATATAGGAAGCTTCTGTCTCAATAATAATTTTTATTGAAATAAGGTCTCACTGTATATCCTCAGCTGGCCTGGAACTCACTGTGTACACCAGGCTGGCCTTGAACTCAGATTTGCTTGTCCTCGCTTCCTGAGTGCTGAAATTTTTAAAAAAGGCGTTGCCACCACACCATTAGTAATTTTATGAGACCACTGTCACCTGTATAGTTCATTGGTGACTGAAACGTTAAATGTCACATGACTGTAGAGATGAAGATACATTTCTTTTTTGTTGTTCTGTTTTTTTGGTTTTTGTTTTTTTGTTTGTTTGTTTGTTTGTTTTTGTTTGTTTTTTTGGTTTTTTCAAGACAGGGTTTCTCTGTGTAGCTTTGGAGCCTGTCCTGGAACTTGCTTTGTAGACCAGGCTGGCCTCAAACTCAGAGATCCGTCTACTTCTGCCTCCCAAGTGCTGGGATTAAAGGTGTGTGCCACCGCCACATGGCTGAAGATACATTTCTTTACAGAACAGGAATTAATACTTTAAATGCAATACATGTTGTAAAAGTTGTTGAACATATAACTCTGCAAAAAAGCTATACCAATTTGCATTTTCACCAGTAGGACATTAATTGGCTAGTTTCTGTAATCTAGACTTAATTGGCTAATGCTGGTCTTTTTTTTTTTTTTTTTTTTTTTTTTTTGGTTTTTCGAGTCAGGGTTTCTCTGTGTAGCTTTGCGCCTTTCCTGGAACTCACTTGGTAGCCCAGGCTGGCCTCGAACTCACAGAGATCCGCCTGCCTCTGCCTCCCGAGTGCTGGGATTAAAGGCGTGCGCCACCACCGCCCGGCTAATGCTGGTCTTTTACATTGCCCTCTTTGGTAGGTAAAAGCATTTTCTCACTAACATGTTCATTTATGTTTTCAAACCATGGATGAATTTGAAATCCCCTGTGTCATGGGGTTTCTGTGTGATGATGTATTTGCTATGATTGGTGTAATAAAAAGCTGAACGGCCAATAGCTAGGCAGGAGGTAAAGGCGGGATAGTCGGGAAAGAAAGGAAAAAGAGAATCTAGATGCACAGGATGCCAAGAGACACGGAGAGGAAACAGGAGGTGCAGGATGGAAGAGAGGTAACACCACGTGATAGAGTGTAGATTACTATAAACGGATTCATTTGAGTTATAAGAGCTAGTTAGGAACAAGCCTAAGCTATAGGCTGAGCTTTCATGATTAGTAAGAAGTCTCCATGTTGTCATTTGGGAGCTGGCTGGGGGACAGAGAAAGACTCCTTATACCCTTGTGCATCAGCTGTATTTTGTTGTTGTTACTGCTGATGCTTTTCCTTTTTCTTTCTTTTTTTAATGTGTGAGTGTTTTGCCTGCATGTGTGTGTGCAGCACATACATGCTTTGTGCCCAAGGAAGCCAGAAGAGAATTTCAGATCCTCTGCAACTGCAGTTATGGACAGTTTTGAGTCTATATAGAGGTGCTGGGAACTGAACCTGTGTCCTCTGCAAGAGCAGCAAATGCTCTTAACTACTGAGCTATCTCTCCAGCCCCTTTGTTACTGTTTTTATGACCTTCTTATTCATGTTTTTCTCCCCTATTCCCTAGTTTCCTTCCAAAATCTTTAGAATACTCATCTTTTTCTAGGCATGGGGGTGCACACTGGAGGCAGAGGCAGGCAGATCTCTGTGAGTTCAGCCTGATCTACATAGTAAGTTCCAGGCCAGCCAGGGCTACCAAGAGACACCTTGTCTCAAAACAAAAAGAGATTCTTATCTTTTAATCAAGTGGTCCCATATATTTTCCCTGGGTTGTCCTTTGGAATGTGTCTTTATTTTGTGGCTATTTGGGGCCTTAAAAAAACTTTATATATACAGTCTTGTTTTCAATGTTTTCTGGTATCTTTTTAGACTTGAAATCAATAGGCTAATTTTTCAGAATTTGTCATATCCTGACCATCGTGTATCAGTTCTTCCAAGAACACTGTGTACCCAGTGATAATCCAGGGGAGGAGATCCTAGTCATATCAGACAAGCCCTTCCCACACTCCTTGGGTTGGCCTTCCTGACTCTAGTCCGACAATAAGACAAGGATGATAGCTTGTCAAGGCCGCTGTGAATGTCTCTTTGATACCAGCTTGCGAAAAGTTAAGGAGAACACTCACGTTTTATTCATTGGCCACATTCTGCACAAGATGGGAGCTTACAGCTTCTTTGCTCGGCCACATTCTCACATTTAACTTATTAGATGCCACTGGGACAATGCAACACCAGTTGTGTGAAAACCTAATATTTGAAATTCAATGGTATGTTTTTCCCTTTATTTTTAATAAAGAGCAATCCATATTTCCCAAATGAGTTCCTCCTCCTTTCTCTTCTCAAAGAAACATTATAATTCCCTCAATTCTCCATTCCCAATTCTTCTTTCATGGGAGTGTAGCTGGAGATGGTTCATTCCTCCTTTCCAGACAATAGTGACTTTGTCCATCTCCTGATATATCTGTGTTGGTTCCTCCATCTTTTTGCAGGATGTTTCATCCCAATTCTGCAGTTTTCCAAATTCTAAGAGGAGTCAGGACACTGTGCCATCAAAGCATCCTTGCCCGGAAAAAGCGTCATTTCCCAAGCAGTCATAATTTTCTATAACCAAGTGGGGCAGCCGAGTCCACAGGCAAGATGCCAATCATTGTCCATCAGCAGAAGCCGTGTTGTTGGGGGAGAAAAGAGAGACAAAGAGAAAAGTCTTTGTTTTAGATTTGCTGAGAGTGGTGTCTGTTCTTTCCAGCTACTGAGCGCATGCCACACAAGAAGTTAAAATTCAACTGAGCCCCACGCCGGCCTGTTACCCCAGCACTCCAGAGGTGGAGGAAGGAGACTCAGCCTAGGCTACACAGCAAGTCTCAGGCCTGCAGGGGCTCCCAGAGACTGTTCCAAAACAACTCAGCAGAGAGGGAATAAGAATATCTATTGCTCAGTTGTAGAGCTCTGGCTTGGTCTGGGCAAAGTCATGGGTTCGATCATAGCATGGCAAACTTAATGGACAGAGAAGTCAGCCGGGAGAAAGTCCACGCTAGCAAGTGCAGAGCAGAGCTCCTCCCGGTGAGAGAAGGAGCTTATACTGACAGCCAACACCCCCCCAACCTCCCCCACCCCCCCACCCCCGCTTCTTCCAGACCCCTTGGTTTTCTTTTTCAGTGCTGGGGGTTGAACACTCGACCTTGTGTGTGCAGGGCAACTTGACTACCATTAAGCTACATTCCCAATCAGACTCAACTTTTGTGTCTTTGGAAAAAATAAATTATAAATAAATTAAGAAAATTGAAAGCCGGTCAATGGTGGCTCACAACTTTAATTCCAGCACTCGAGAGGCAGAGGCAGGTGGATCTCTGAGTTTGAGGCCAGCCTGGTCTACAGAGTGAGTTCCAGGACTGCCAGGGCTACACAGAGAAACCCTGTCTTGAAAATCCAAATAAAGAAAGAAAGAAAAGAAAAGAAAGCAAATTGGAAATAATTAATCCAAAAACTCTCACACATGTGCTGTTGTTTGTTTAAATGATCCATCATCGGGGCCTGTAAGATGGCTTAATGGGTGAAGAAAGTCGCCGGGCAGTGGTGGCGCACGTCTTTAATCCCAGCACTCAAGAGGCAGAGCCAGGCGGATCTCTGTGAGTTTGAGGCCAGCCTGGGCTACAGAGTGAGATCCAGGACAGGCACCAAAACTACACAGAGAAAACCTGTCTCGAAAAACCAAAAAAAAAAAAAAAAAAAAAAAAAAAAAGCCGGGCGGTGGTGGCACACGCCTTTAATCCCAGCACTCGGGAGGCAGAGGCAGGTGGATCTTTGTGAGTTCGAGGCCAGCCTGGTCTACAGAGCGAGATCCAGGAAAATGGCGCAAAGCTACACAGAGAAACCCTGTCTCAAAAAAACCAAAAAAAAAAAAAAAAAAAAAAAAGTTAAATCTGACTGACAACCAAGTTCAAACCCCAGGACCCACATGGTGGAAGGAGAGAGAGAATCGACTCCTGAAAGTTGTTCTCTGATCTGTGTGTGTGTGTGTGTGCACACACTGTGCCACTTGTGCACACATACATAAGTAATCTAAGTTTTCCTTTAATTGCTTATCATCCAAACTCTTCCATGGTGAGTGTTCAGTACACACAACAACAACAAAAAAAAAAAAAAAAAAAAAAAAAAGAGCAAACTCTCTGCCCGCCTCCCCCCCCCCCCCATGCTTTCCCAGCAGCCAGAACACAAGACCAAAAGCCTGGTCCTCCACTGGAATCTTTTTTTTTTTTTAAAGATTTGTTTATTATTTTAATGTGCTTTGGTGTTTTGCATGCATGCATGCTTATGTGAGGGTACCAGATCCCTGGGAACTGATATTAGTTGTGAGCTGCCATGTGGGTGCTGGGAATTGAACTCAGGTCCTCTGGAAGAGCAGCCGGTACTCTTAACTGCTGAGCCATCTCTCCAGGCCCCCTCCACTGGAATCTTAATGTTGCAAAAGTGCTGACGAGATGAACCGCAGGTCAGAATCCATTCACAAGAGGGGCTGCTGGGGTAAATACTTCTTGATAACAGGCAGCTGTGGAATCTGCAAGAGAGGTTGCTGGTCCTCATAAACACCAGACCTATAGGACCAGAAGAAGCCACAACAGAGTGCAGGGGTCCCAGTGAACTACCAAAAAAGGACTTGGAAACTCTCCTGCCTCATAGAGCAGAACCCTAAGAACACTGAGGCTACAGAGGTCACTGGCTCCTCTTCTCCCTCTCCCCATGTGGAACCTGCTAGAGCCAGAGGAATCAGAATTTAACCTTTCAACTCCGTGCAGCAGGCTAATCCCTAAGTATCTGTTTTATCTCTTATGTCCTGTTTTTAAATTCCAAGCTTGCATACATATGTTTCTGGTTGTTTTGCTTGTTTTTTTCTTTTTCTTTTCATTGCTCAGATTTTAGCTCTGTTTCTTCTCTCCATCCAGTTTACCAACCACATTCTTTACTCATCAGCCGTATCTCATACACTCCTCTTATCTTTCCTAATCTTTTCTTCTTTCTCTCATCCTTATCCCCTCCTTATTTTATTTCTTAATTAAACCTTCCATAGAATTAACAATCTTCGAAATCTGTGAACCCTAACAGTATCTCAACTCCCCTTACAGGCTTCTTTACCCACCTTGATTTTTTTTTTCTTTTCAAAGTTGACTAATATTTAATCCTTAGCCTTACCTACCATACTTCCTTCCCACTCCTAATCTCATTAACTAAAATCCACGTAAATCACATAGTCTCCTTGGTTATTTATCCTCCAACAGTCACTGAAGTCAAAGGAGCCACTGTTATTAGTTGCTTAGTATATTTGCATATACTATGTGATTATATATATATATATATATATATATTATGATATATTTGCATAGTAGTGATATCAAGCAGCTGTGGTTACTCTTCCAGTTAATAGTCCACTCGGAGAATAATATAAAATTAACCCAGGTACTCTAAGCTCCTGGGTTAAGGGCTTGTTCTCTGAATTCACACTCAACACTACCATATTCAACACCACAAATACTTCAACTGAAAGAATATGACTGATAAAAAAATAAACCAAGCAATAAAATAACAACAGATGTTTAAATCCCAACGCAGTAACATAAGAAACATGAAAACAAATGGAGACACTATAATTTCTCAAGAAATGAACAGCCCTACAGTAATGGCAGCTAGTGAAGGTGAGCTAGATAAAGCCCCACACAGAGAACTCATGACTGTAAGTGTGTCAGAGACACAGGGAGCTGGCTGAAATAAGGAAGCGATGTATGACCTGGAAGAGGAGTGCAAGAGAAAACCTGAGATAACTCCCTCTCTTCTTGCTCATCACAATGGAATAAGCCCACAAATCAGAAGCAATAGAAACCCTAGGGCTCACACAAACTCATGGAGATTAAACAACACACTGCAGAACAATGAATGGACCCTAGAATAATCAAAATGGAAACAAAAACGCTCCTACAATCAAGTAAAAATAAAAACAATATACCAACAGAATCTATGGGCTACAAATGAAAACCGTCCAAAAAACAGGAGCTGACTAGCTCCAAGAGCTTACAAGAAGGAAGCAGAAAAAAAGAGCCCCAGTGAATGACTTCATGGTACATCGCAGAGCTCTAGAGAAGGAAGAGCAAAGCCAACCACAACCACAACATGGAAATAAGTCATTGAGAGCAGGGCAGGCATGGGGCTGGAGAGATGGCTCAGAGGTTTAGAGCACTGGCTGCCCTTCCAGAGGTACTGAGTTCAATTCCCAGCAACCACATGGTGGCTCACAATCATTTGTAATGAGATCTGGTGCCCTGTAATGAGATCTGGTGCCCTCTTCTGGCCTGCAGACATACATGCAGACAGAACACTGTATACACAATTAAAAAAAAAAAAAAAAAAAAAAAAAAGCAGGACAGGCAGGCAGTGGTGGTTCACACCTTTAATCCCAGCACTTGGGAGACAGAGGCAGAGAGATCCCTGTGAGTTAGAGGCCAGCCTGGACTACAGAGCGAGCTCCAGGACAGCCAAGGCTACACAAAGAAATTGTCTCGAAAAACCAAAAACAAACAAAATGAAATGCAGAGTTGGTCCTTTGAAAATATAAACATAATACTCAAATCCTTAGCTAAGCTAACCAAAGAGAGGACTCAAATTTTAAAAGTTAGAGATGAAAGCCAGGTGTGGTGGCACACACCTTTAATTCCCAACACGTGGGAGGCAGAGGCAGGGAGATCTCTGAGTTCAAAGCCAGCTTGGTCTACATAGTGAGTTCAAGGACAGCCAGAACCACACAGAGAGAATGTGTTTCAAAAACAAAACAACATTCCCCCATGATCAAGTTTGCTTTATTAAAAACAATACTATAGGCATGATATTCATAAATCAATAAATGTTATGAATTACATAATCTCAAGGACAGAAATCACATGATCATCCCCATAGATGCAGAAAAGGTTTCTGACAAAATCCAACATCCCTTCACATTAAAAGTCTTGAAGGACCTTGATATAGAAGGACCATATCTCAAAATAATATGAATGCAAAGTGGTAGGAGCTATTAATATGTGCATATCTGATAGGCATTGATTGCATCTAGAGTACAGAAAGTTATCTTACTACTCAATAGGAAAAATATAAGTAACCTGATTTAAAACTTTTGGTTCTAATCTTTTATTTTCATTACATTTTATTTATTTTGTATGTGTGCTGTATATGTGTGTGATATGCGTTCTGTGTGTGTGTGTGTGTGTGTGTGTGTGTGTAGGTCAGAGGACAATTTGCAAAGTTGATTCTTTTCTACCATATGAGTTCCAGGAATTGAACTCAGCTTGTCAGGCTTGGTAGCAAGCCACCCCTCAAGCTCCACAACCAGATTTTTGTTGTTGTTGAGATTATATTGTTTGTTTTAATTTTGTGTGTATGGGTAGGTACTTTGCATGTATTTGTATGCACCAAGTGTGTGTAGTACCTGTGGGGGCCAGAAGAAGGTGTCAAATCCCCTAGGACTAGAGTCACAGATGGTTGTTAGCTAGCTGTCCTGTGGGTGCTGGGAATTGTACCCAGGACCTCTGGAAGAGCAGCATGAGCTCTTAACAGCTGAGCCATCTCTCCAGCCTCTAATTTGTATTTTTGAGAGAGGATCTCACCTTATGTCTCAAGCTGACGTGAGATTTACTGCATAGACCAGATTGGCCTTAAATTTATGGCAATTCCTTTGCCTCGAGCTCCCAAAGCACCAGGAGTAGGGGTACAAACCACCATACCGCACTTCTAAGTTCTTATTTTATAAAACTCTAAGTTTATGGTGCCCAGAAGGAAACCGGAATTCAAAAGACTTATGTGTGTGTCTGACCAGTCCCTTGTCCTTATCAGAAATTTGGAGGACTCTGAGGTAGCTCTGGGAGACAATGAGCTCAGTGTCTTCCTTAAGGTTTCTTGGGGAGCAAAGGGTTTATTTCACCCTATAACTCTTGTCACAGTCCATCACTGAGGGAAGTCAGTGCAGGAACCTGGAGGCAGGAACCGAAGCAGAGGCCATGGAAGAGGGCTTCTTACTGGTTTATTCCTCGTGGCTTGCTCAGCCTGCTTTCTTGTACAACCTAGGACCACCTGCCCAAAATTGGCATGACTCATAGGGTGCTGCCCACCCCCCACCACCCCCCCCCCGCATCAGTTATTAATCAAGAAAATGCCCCACGGGCCCAATGGTGGGGGCATTTTCTCAGTTGCGGTTCCCTTTTCTCCAGTGACTCTATCTTGCGTCAAGTTGACCAAAATCTAGCCAGCACAGCCAGCAGCAAGGCTGCCGACCTGAGGTGGATCCCTACAACCTATGGTGGAGGGGAGAACTATGATCTCCACGTGTGAGTCGGGGCATATGTGTGTCCTGTCCTGCAATAAATAACATTTAAAAATCAGAAAGTGTGAAGGTCTTGGAAGTCACTGTGAGAAAGGATGGCTCTATTTTGCTGAAGCAAAACAGCTACCCAGCTCAGCGCACAGAACTCCGAAAGGGCCGCCTACAGCAAACGCGTGTTCCTTCGGCTGGAAGTCTCAAGTCTTTTCCCCTACAATTTCCTCACTTCTGTTGCAATCCTCTCCACCAGACGCAACTGAGCCAAGATAAGGTCGCACTGGATTAGTGTTGGCCCTCCCCTAGTGACCGGCCGTTTTTGGCCGTAAGTTAGGCACAGAAACAACCCGACAAGGACACCATGTGCTGACAGAGAGTGGAGTTTTACATCTAAAACGAGGGAGAGCCAAGGACTTCGGTAAACACACTAGGAGCTGGAGCTAAGGAAGATCTTGCTTTGTCAGCTCTACACAGATGGGGCTGCACAGCCACAGCAGCGCCCTCAGCAGAGGCTGGCCTGTGTGTGGATGGGGTGGGGGTGCGGGTGGATTCGATTTTAAACAGGAATGTATCTGCTCTTCTTCGCCTTCCACACTTGTCTGTCTCTTGCAGAACTTTCCCACAACCTAGAATTAGTTCCGAATTCCCCATTGTTTTGGGGAACTGGGTAAAGAGTGGGGCGAACCTTGTGGAATGTCTGGAATGAAAAGTGGGAAGATTCTGGTTCTTACCTTCAAAAGCTGTTGACTTAGCTCAATGCCAAACATCAGCCAGCAGAAGACCAGAAAGGAAGGTGAAGATTGAGAATTTGATTGCTCTCTCTCTATCTCCCATCCCCTGACCCCAGTGAGAAAGCACCAGACCCAAACACAATGCATTTTTCTTTTCTTTTCTTTTCTTTTTTTTTTTTTTTTTAATTTTTTTGTTTTTTGAGGCAGGGTTTCTTCCTGGACTTCACTCTATAGACCAGACTAGCCTTGAACTCAAAGAGATCCACCTGCCTCTGCCTCCTGAGTGCTGGGATTAAAGGCCTGCACCACCGCCTGGCTCTACATTGCATTTTCAACTATAGTTGAAATTGAATTGCATTTGTCATAAATTAGTGAGACTGTTTTCCATATCAGCATGGGAACTCAAGGCCAGACATTCAAGATTGAATTGTAGACAAATTATATTGTGTATATACTCTCACAGGCCTGAATGAGAGGTGAGCCCCATTACCTTTTAAAAATACGTTGAACTTTCATTTCTTTATTTAAGATAGTTAGCTTGTGTGTGCATGCTTGTGATCAGAGGACAACTTGTTGAAGTAGGTTCTTTCCTTCCATCATGTGGTCCCGGGGATTGAACTCGGGTCCTCAGGCACAGCAAAGGCTCCATTGCCTGCTGTGCTCTCTTGCCCTCTCCCCTTTAAAACATTTTTTATTACATTTCATTTGCTTTTTTATTGTGTGTGGGTACACTCGTACCACTACACACATGTCAAGGTCAGAGGACAACTTTCAGAAGTCAGTTTTTCGTTCTACCATGTGGGGCCTGGTGATTGAACTCAGGTCACTAGACTTGGAGGACGTGCCCTTACCCTCCGAGCCATCCTGCTGGCCCCTGTCTCCACACACTGCTCACACTGGGTCTCCCTCGCCTTGCTCTCTATTTGCTGTTTACACTGCGCACCTTTCGATATTTCCTCTGGTTTTCCCTTGGGGACATCCAGCTACGTCAGAAACCGTTCCGGCTACTTGACCTACTTTGTGAATTCCTGCCTAGGTCCTAGGCAGCCTCTCTGTTTTCTAAGACCGTTTTTATGGCTGTTAGAGCTGTGGTTTCTTCTTATGTCCATTTCATTTCTAGGATTACCATCTTTCTTCCTGATAAGCCCTTTTCTCCTTCATGTTCTGAGAACTCCTAGTCTGTCCTCTGTCAATTCTTTATAAAAGTCCACCATGAGCCCAGGCGACATCTTAATGTCTAGCTTTTCTTTTTTTCTTTTTTTTTTTGAGACAGGGTTTCTCTGTGTAGTTTTGATGCCTGTCCTGGATCTCGCTCTGTAGACCCAGGCTGGCCTCGAACTCACAGAGATCCGCCTGCCTCTGCCTCCTGAGTGCTGGGATTAAAGGCGAGCGGCACCACTGCCCGGCTTAATGTCTAGCTCTTTGAGGGCTGATAACAAAAGCCTCTTTCATCCAATAACATGTGTATGTGTGTACACACGCAGGTTGTATGTGTATGCAAAACCTTGGCTGTGGTCTTCAGGAAACACCATCTACTGCCTTTGAAAGAAGGTCTCTCATTAGCCTGGAGTTCATTAATCAGATTAGCACTGTCTGGCCACTGCGTTCCAGGAATCTCTTGTCTCTGCGTCCCCAGCATGTGCCACCACGCTGGTGTATTTGTTACTTGTCTCATTATGTGACAAATACCCAAAATACAAAGACAGGAAGGTCTGCTCTGGCTTACAGTTCCAGGGGACACAGTCCACCACGGCAGGGAAGGACGGCAGCAGGAGTGTGAGCTGGCTGCTCACATTGTGGCCTCTCCCAGGAAGCAGAGAGTGATGGATGCTGGTCCTCATCTTGCCTTCTCCTTTGGTATGTACTCCAGGACCCCAGCCCAGGACCCAGGGAACGGTGCCACCCACCTTTAGGATGGGTCTTCCCACCTCAATTAACCTACTCGAGAAATACCTCCCACACGTGTCCATGGACCTGTCTGCATGGCGATGCTAAATCCCTTCTAGTTAACAGCCAAGATTAACTGTCACACCCAGGGTTTTTACATGGGTTTTGGGAGCTGAAGCACTGACTGAGCTATGTCCCCACTCCCTAACAAGTGTTCTTAGAGTGGATCATTTCTTCATGAAGGGTTTGCTCTGCCCTAAACCAAACATCAACTTTGTAACTTTGGATCATTCTCCAAAGAATCTATCTTGCTTCCTAATTTTATGTACTGTGCTTTGGAAACGCCCCCTGGTGGACACATACAATGTTGCTTCTAATGATAACGACCAGTCACAAGGGGTTAACAGACCCTCTAGCAGGGTCAACCTGGTTGAGCAAACAAGCCATAACTACCTGTCTGGATGCCACCATGTCTTTTCTGCCTATTCCTACCTACAAACTTTAATCACTATGTAAAGTGTTTATCTAATTATCTTTATCAATAAAAACTCAGGAGTCAGATGTCAGAGTAAAGACTTGAATGATCAGAGAAGCAGCAGAGAAGCTACCAGTGGACATCCTCCTCTCTTTCCTCCATCCAAAAGGGCTGAGACCCGCTCTCAGCACCGCCCTACTACTTCCTGTCTCTCTATCTGTCTTCAGTCCTCCAAAACCTCTAGGGTTAATTTGGTCAGCTAGTAGCTAGCTCCACCCTCTTGTTCAAAGCAAAAAATAATAATAATAATTTTTTGTTTGTTTGTTTTTTGATACAGGGTTTCTCTGTAGTTTTGGTGCTTGTCCTGGAGGCTTGCTCTGTAGACCAGGCTGGCCTCGAACTCACAGAGATCTGTCTGGCTCTGCCTCCCCAGTGCTGGGATTAAAGGCAAGCACCACCGCTGCCTGTCCCAAAGAAAATTTTATTGTCAGTCTCGGGAGTGTCAGAATGCGACCAGAATGTCATACAACAACTATGCAGTCATTTTTAAAAAAGTTCATTCCTCCAATTCCTAGTTTACCATTGGTGGTGTTTGCTACTTTACTGGCACGGTATTTCAGGGATTAGCTGGTAGCAGTGGCACAAGCCTGGAATCCCAACACTTGCAGGTGGGGGCAGGAGAATCAGTTGGTCAAGGCTATCCTCAGCTATATAGTGAGTAGCCAGCCTGGGCTACGTGAGACTCCGTCTCACACAAAACAAAACAAGTTTTGGAAAGTATATAGATCAAAGGCTGAGGTGCTAAGCAAAGCGGAAAGGCAGTGATCGGTATGGCCATCCCCTATCAACACAGTAAGTCGCCAACAGGAGAATTTCTAAACCAAAACCCCATAGATCACACATGACTCTGACAGGCGTTTCCATACTTGAATGTATGTGTATGCATAAATCATGACTAAATCTCAAACCAAAAAGTAAGAATTGCTGACAGGGCCCCTCTCCTTGTAGAGGCCTCCTCAGGCACAGATACAGCCTGCTGCTTGTGGGAGTTGTCCTCGGCGACCTTGCCGACAACCTTCTCCAGTAGCCACTCATGCCTCTGATTCGCTGCTTTTCCTAGTCCAGGCTCCAGGCAGGTATGCAGGGTGCCTTGGGGAAGGCCCA
This sequence comes from Peromyscus eremicus, assembly GCF_949786415.1. NCBI lineage: Eukaryota > Metazoa > Chordata > Mammalia > Rodentia > Cricetidae > Peromyscus > Peromyscus eremicus. The sequence continues at coordinate 68,574,427 of NC_081423.1, forward strand.
GGGCATGGTGGCTATAGTTCACATCGGCCACGTCACCGAGCCATCGGCACCAAACTGTAGGACGAGAAGCACGGGACACGCCCTGCAGAGGGCCCGCATCAGACTCCCTGGCTGCATGCGAATCTCAAAGAAGTGAGGCTTCGTGGAAGTTAGGGAAGATAAACCAGAAGACATGGTAGCTGAGTAATCGTCTCTGTTTTGGTGGCGGTGGGGTTAAATACTTCTGAAGTTATGGTCCCCTAACAAAGTGGTTAGGCCCCACACTCCAAATGGCTTCTTTTTTTTTTCCCCCCGCCCCCACCTCCTTGGTTTTTTGAGACAGGGTTTCTCCGAGTAGTTTTGGTGCCTGTCCTAGAGCTCACTCTAGACCAGGCTGGCCTCGAACTCACAGAGATCCGCCTGCCTCTGCCTCCCGAGTGCTCAGATTAAAGGCATGTGCCACCACTGCCTGGTAATCTTTTTTTTTCTTCTTTTCTGAAAGCTAAGAAGTCTCAAACATAGATCCCTTACAGATTAAAACTTTTTAAAAGATTATTTATTTATTTTTGGTTTTTCGAGACAGGGTTTCTTTGTGTAGCCTTAGGTGTCCTGGAACTCTTGCTGTAGACTGGGCTGGCCCCAAAGTCACAGAGATCCACTTGCCTCTGCCTCCCCAGTCCTGAGATGAAAGGCGTGCACCACCACCACCCTGCGGATTTATTTTTTATTTTCATTTATGCATGTTTTTGTTCTTGAGTTGTATGTGTGCCACTTACATGCAGTTACAGCACAGGCCAGAAGGGGGCATCAGATCCCCTGGCACTGGAGTTGCAGGCAGTTGTGCGCAAGCTCACAAGTTCAAGGAAATCAACCTGGGTTTGGAAGAGCAACAAGTGCTGCCAACCACTGAACTATCCTTCCATCCCCACAGATGAAATCTTATCATGGGAAATGTAAGAGCCAAACTGAAATCCCCATTTCAGAGTTTAGACAGAAAGGAATGATCCAATGCTTGAAATGTTGAATTATCCGTGATTGCGCCGCGGGAGCACGGGTACAGCCTTTGCCATTTCTTCCATGGTCTGTCTGCGGTTTGGTGAGATATGGCATCTCCCCTTCTTTGCTATCCAGGAGCTGCGCATTTGAATTTCAGCTTACAGAGGAACACAAACAGACTGCTATTAGAACTTACATGGTGGGGTTATGGTGGGTTTTTTTGTGTTTTTTTTTTTTTTTTTTTTTTTTCCGAGACAGGGTTTCTCTGTGTAGTTTTGGTGCCTTTTCCTGGAACTCACTCTGTAGCCCAGGCTGGCCTCGAACTCACAGAGATCCGCCTGCCTCTTGCCTCCCGAGTGCTGGGATTAAAGGCGTGCGCCACCACTGCCCGGCTTGGGGTTATGGTGTTTTATCCGTTTCTTGTACCCCCTAGGGACCACCAAGGAGCCAGTTTCCGATGCAAGCACATAAGGGTCCTTTTACTCAGGTTCAACCATGGGCCACCGAACGGCAGATGGAAGGAAATGTGGCGGCGGCCACGAGCCCACTAATTAAGAAAATGCTCTACAGCAACTCCACCCTTTAATACTGTTAGTTCCTCTTGTTGTGGTGACCCTCAACCATGAAATCATTTTGTTGCTACTTCATAACTCTAATTTTGCTGCTGTTATCAATCATAATGTAAATATCTGATATACAACCCCAAAGAGGCCAAGACCTACAGGTTGAGAACTGCTGCCCTACATACAGCCTCGTCTAACAGATGGATCCTATGGAGGCATTTTCTCAACGGAGGTCTCATCCTTTCAGATGACTCTAGCTTGTGTCAAGGTGACATAAAAGGAGCCAGCACAGTGGAGTTTTTTGGTAGCATTAGAGATTGAATACCAGGTCTCAAACACGCTAGGCAAGCACCCTGAGCCCTTTATGTATTTTGTAATTTTATTTATTTATTTCAGATTCATGGGGGGTGATGTACCTGTGAGGATCAGAGAACAACTTTTGGGACTTGGTTGTGTCCTTCTGCTCTGTGTGTCCGGAGGAGGACACTCAAGTAGCTTGGTAGCAGGGCATCTTTAGCTGATGAGCCCTCCTGCCGGGCACTGGTTTTTCTTTCTTTGCTTGCTTTTTTTTTCTTTTTTTTTCTGTTTGTGGCAAAGTCTTTTGGAGCCCAGACTGGCCTAGAACTTATTAGGTCATCACCGATGACCTTGAACTCCTAATCTTCCTGCTTCCACTTCTCAAGTGCTAGTACAGGTATGTGCTCCCACTCCAGGGTGTATTTCATTTGGAGACAGGGTCTCACCGAGTTGCTCAGGCAGGCCTTGAGCTTATGATCTTCCTGCCTCAGACGCCTAAGTAATTGGGATGATAGGTTTGCAACACCAGACCCAGCCAAAATGTTTGAACTGTGATGAGAAAATTTAAAATGTCGTGAGAACTGAATTGAGTGTGACTCCACGACAGCACTTGGGAGACAGAAACAGGAAGATCTGGAATTCGAGATCATCCTCATCTACCTGGGGAATTTGAGGCCAGCCTGGACTCAATGAAACACTGTTTTAGCAATCAACAACCAAAGCCAGGTGTGGCAGCTCGAACCCGTAAAACCAGCCTGAGGAGGCTGAGGCTGGAGAATTGCCGTAAATTCAAGACCAGACTGGACTATGCAGAAACAGCCAGTACCAACAGTGCCCACAAGTGTCCTCTGTGTCTAGTACTGTGTCAAGGCTCCATGGGAGCCTTGGGAGATCATAAGCAGGTGCAGGGCAGGGCCACCCTCTTAGAGGAGATGGGAGCGAGTGAGAATCCAGCCTCCTGTCTGTCAGAGGGACCCTTCTAGATGTCCCTACTTCTGTGGTTTCTCAGGAGGCTTCTGCTGCTAACAGCAGCAGGTTAATAATGAGGCTTCTGTGATCTTTCTTCCATTCCTTAGTTCACCATTCCCAGTGCATGCCAGGGTCACCTTCGAGTAAACCCTTCACTCGCCCCCATGCGAGGCTCTCTTTCACTGAACCCCATGTGTTCCCGAGGGACAAGTGAGACTCAAGAAGGTGCTGACTGGGGTTCTCTTAGTAATCTAAGAAGAGTATATTTACTTCCTCGTTCCCTTTTGTTTAATTAGGTAGAATGACATCTACCCCCATTTTCTTCTCTTCCGTGTTCAGTCTGCCGTGGATGCACAGACGTTGCCCTTGGTCTAATCTGCCAATCCTTGTCTGGGAGATCTGAGTAACTTCCCTCTGCCCAGAGCACATCCGCCCCTCCTGTGGCTCTGTGTGGCTGGCTGTAGTGATGACTGCTGTTGCATCCTTTAAAATTACCTTTATTTTTTTGTTTGTTTATTATGTGTGGGATGGCATGTATGACACATGTGTGGAGGTCAGAGGACAACCACCCAGGAGTCAGTTCTCTCCTCCCACTGTGCAGGTCCCCGCAGTCAAATCCAGGCTTGTTGGCAAGCACCTTTACCCGACGAACCATCTCACTGTCATTCAAATCTCAGTACAACCCCCATTGTGTCAAAGAGGAAGACCTTGACCATGAAAAATAACCCACACATGCACGCCCACGTTACATTGATGTAATTCTTTGACTTCTTTTCCTCACAGCAGGTAGGAATTTACCTGCCATGTGGGTGCTGGGAATTGAACCCTGGTCCTCTGGAGGAGCAGCCAGTACTTTTAACTGCTGAGCCATCTCTCCAGTCCACTTATTTATTGATGGTTGATTTCTTCAGTTAGAACCTAAGCTCCTAAGCACAGTTAGGCATTCAGTGCACATTTGCTGACTAATACATCTTTTTGAGTTTTGCTTGAAAATAATTGATAATCTTTTCTTGAACTCATGCTTAAAAGCAATATAGACTCTAATCCAGCCAGTGTCTGAGATGGGGCAGCCTGGCCTTCCCTTCTGTAAGGATTATGTCCTTAATTACGTCACCAGCCTAAAAAGCAGGTGTGCCCTCTCTTTCCATATTCTCTTTCTCACTCCATATTCTCTCCCCTTCTCTCTCTCTCTCTCTCTCTCTCTCTCTCTCTCTCTCTCTCTCTCCATTTCTCTCCCAATAAAGCTCTAGAAAGGTAACCATGGCTCATGATTCTTCCGCCACCGCAGCATCCAGTACTCTCTTCCGTCTGCATGGCCGCTGCCCATGGCAGCCAGCCACGAGGGCCGCCGCATAACCAACACCTTCTACATATATGACATTAATCCCAGCACTGGGGAGGCAGATCTCTGTGAGTTCAAGGTCAGTCTGGTCTACAGAGTGAGTTCTAGGACAGCCAGGTCTACACAGAGAAACCCTGTTTTGAGAAACAAAACAAAATTTAGTTTTGTGTGTGCACAGCCGGGCATCTGATTGTGGGTGCCTGAGGAGGACAGAAGACATTGGAGCCCCAGGAGCTGGAGTTACAGGTGGTTGTGAGAGGCCCAACATGGGTGTTGGCATCTGAACCCAGGTCCTCTGGAAGAGCAACTTACACTCTTAGCTGCTAACCCATGTCTCCAGCTCAGGATGAAGTATTGACCCCAGCATGTTCTGTGAATGAAGTGGAGAATGTCCACATATGAATCTTGCCTTGTTGTGGATTTGAATGGACACTAATGTTGATGGAGGAAGGGGAACAATTAAAGAACTTTTTTTGTTGTTGTTTATTTGTTTCTGGAGACAGGGTTTCATGTGTAACCACCGTGGCTGTCCTGGAACTCGTTTTGTCGACCAGGCTGGCCTCAAACTCACGGAGGGCCACCACGGCCCAGTCAAACTTCTTGAAGAGCAATAACTTGAGCCAGGCATGGTGGTAGTGCACGCCTTTAATAATGCACTTGGAAGGCAGAATTAGCATGAGTTTAAGGCCAGCTTGGTTTACCCAGGGAGTTAAAGGCCAAAAAAGAACCCATACTTTTGGATCAGGAGAGACAGCGCAGTGGTTAAGAGCATCTGCTGCTCTTGCAGAGGACCCATGATGGGCGACTTACAACTGCTTAGAGCTCCTCTCTGGTGATCCAACGCTCTCTTCTGGCCTCCAGTGGTACCCCTCCCACCCCTCCACACAATTTTAAAAATTCTTTTAAAATAACGTAATTTTGGTAAGTGGGTAAAAATCTGTCTGTCCAACCAAGACTCATTTTGAATGTTGACTGAAGATGTCCCTTCCACAAAATGCATGGATGTCCGGTTAGTGACAGAGGCAGGGTGGGAGGTCCTTGGAGAGGGCCATTCCTGGAATGCTGCTAAGGAAGAAGGAATTGACTGACTGGGAGGACTACTGCCCTGCCCTCTGCATGGCCTGTCATCTGCTCTGTGGGTAAGGTAGGGGTGTGGTGGGGAGGGGGGGGGGCAGGGGAGATGCTGAACTCATCCTGGCAGTTGAGAACTTTGCTTTATCTCTGAGATCATGTGGTTCCAGCTTACCTAGGAATTTCCTTTCTTTTGCCAGAATCCATGTTCTCAGCACACCAGGTTAGTGGTGGTTGATATACAGGCCAGCGTCTTCTCATTCCTGGAATTCCCTCCGTTAGAAATGTTCCACCCTTGACTTCTCAGTTGTGTATTGTAGATGTGTGAGTTGGGACTAGGTTCCACAACTCTGCAGCTTGGTTGGTTGTGGGTTTTTTGTTTTGTTTTGAGACAGGGTCTCACTGTGTAGCTCTGACTGTCCTGGAACTCACTGTGTAGACCAGACTGGCCTCGAACTCACAGAGATCCACCTGCCTCCCAGTGCTGAGATTGAAGACATGTGCCACCAGGTCTGGCTGGACTTCTCAGTTGTGAATCCCACTTCAGCAAGCAATCTTTCCTTTTCTTCATGATTTTTTCCTTTTCTCTGAGGAGCTAGTAGCTCAGAGTCAAATATCATCTCCACATACTGTACAAGGCAGTCTAGGTAATGGGACGGCAGCATGTAATTTGACTGAAATAAAGCCCCCATAATCCCACAGGTGTATCTGTTCTTCACACGAGGAGCTAGCACAAGGCCTGGCTCCCTGGTGGAACAGAATTTTTGTCCCCTTGTGTGACTGCTCTGGTGGGGGGTATGAATGGAAAACCATCCTTTTGGGGAAGGGTTACGAATTGTACCCTTTAGCCAGGCAGTGGTGGCACACGTCTTTAATTCCAGTGCCTAGAAGGCAGAGGCAAACAGATTTCTTCGAGTTCAAGGCCAGCCTGTAGCTGATGTTTTCCTGGTCCTGCTTGGCCCACGGTCAGGACAAATCTCTCCCACCCGCCGGTCCTTCAGCCGCTGGGACCCAAGTAAACACATAGAGACTTATATTATATAAACTGTATGGCTGTGGCAGGTTTCTTGTTATCTAGTTCTTATATCTTAAATTAACCCATTTCTATTAATCTGTACCTTGCCACGTGACTCGTGGCTTACTGGTATCTTTACATGTTGCTTGTCATGGTGGTGGCTGGCAGCATCTCCTGACCCACTCTTTCACCTCCCAGAATTCTCCTCTCTCCTTATCTCGCCTACACTATACTTCCTGCCTGGCTACTGGCCAATCAGTGTTTTATTTATCGATCAATCAGAACAACACATTCACAGCATCCCCAGCTCCAGCCTGGTCTACAGAGTGAGTTCCAGGACAGCCATGGCTACCCAGAGAAACTCTGTCTCAAAAAAACAAAGAACAAGCAAACAACAACAGCAAAAAATAATTGTTATTGGCTTTAAAAAATACTGCAAGAGAGGTCATAAGGCACGAGGCACAACAAAACCCAGTATTAGAGCTTTATTAGGAGGAAGGGGACGGGGACAGTAGAGAGTGTAGCCAGGCCTGGGGCAGAGACACATGCAGGAGAGAGAGAGTTGCAGGGAGAGGAAAGAGCAGAAGAGGGGGGGGGGCTCTGTATCCGGCTATTAAGGATTACCCTGCACGTGCACAGGTGGGCTTATGGAGCTACGCCATGCATGCGAAGATTGCGTGACCAAGCCACATGCATTACGTAATCACGCAGCACACGGATGACATAAGACATAAGACCCCTTGCTTAGCTACTGAACTGCGCATGTATGGTCATGCAGCTGGAGGAGTGGCAGAATCCTAACAATTGTACCCTTGGGGGCTCATTGCTTAAGAATGCATACTGCTCTCCCAGGGGACCTAAATTCAATTTTCCAGCATTCATGTTGGATATCTCACAATCACCTACAGCTCCAGGGTATCCACCTCCAAGGGCACCAGCACTTATGTGCACAATCCCCCACACACAGTTAAAAAGGAAGTAAGTCTTTAAAAAAGAAGAGAAAAGAGCTTTGGCCTTTCCAAGACAGACATGGTGGCTCATGCCTCGAACCTTGGTACTAAAGCAGGAGGTCCCAGGTTGGAAGCCAATCTAGTATATACAGAGACCCTGTGTGACACACACACGCACACACACACACACACACACACACACACATACACACACACACACACACACACACACACACACACACACGCAGGCCGACAGACAGACAGACTGAGATAGACTGGGAAGTAGACAACAAGCTCTGAGATCCAAGTTGTAATTAGAAGGGAACTGGTCCTGGAGAAGGGGACGGCACTGATGGGGGAGAGAAGGGTGTAGTCCCTGCCTCTGGCTGTCAGAGAGGTCACTTGGTGAGTCATGACAATGGTATTTTTAAGACATTTCTTCCTCATGGTTAGAGGAGCTTTTCCTATGCAATCAGTGGACAGGCTGTCTTTGGAGACTTGGTGGCACCATCCTGCACCTGGTGGATTTTTTTTCCTCTGGTGATAAGGGACAGGTGCATTCCATACATTGTTGACAGTGGAGTCCCCAGTCTGTTGGGGAACAGGTTTATGGATTCAGGGCTTGAGAACTTGCCAGGTTTGGTTTGGATCTTTTGCTGTTTGGGGTTTGGGGTTTGTCTCTATTTCTATTTCAACCTAAGCTGAACTGGCCATTTACACTTTCACACTTTTCATAAGTGTGAAAGGTAACCACACCTTCTTAGGGTTATTTTTGTTCATTTTTTTCTTTTCTTTTCTTTCTTTGTTTCTTTTTGAGACAGGGTTTTCTCTGTGTAGCCTTGGTTATTCTGGAATTCCACATGTAGACCAGGCTGGTCTTGAACTCATAGAGATCCACCAGCCTCTGCCTCCCAAGTGCTGGGATTAAAAGCATGAAACACTATGCCTGGTTTTTTGTTTTGTTTTGTTTTGTTTTTAAGATTTATTTATTTATTATGTACACAGAAGAGGGCGCCAGATCTCATTACAGATGGTTGTGAGCCACCATGTGGTTGCTGGGAATTGAACTCAGGACCTCTAGGAAGAGCAGTTGGTGCTCTTAACCTCTGAGCCATCTCTCCAACCCCCATGCCTGTTTTATGGTAATTTTATTTTTATTTTTTGTTCTTGTTTGTTTTTTTGTTTTTGTTTTTGTTTTCCCAGAGCTGAGGACCAAACCCAGGGCCTTGTGCTTGCTAGGCAAGCGCTCTACCACTGAGCTAAATCCCCAACCCCAATATTTGACTAGTGTTTTTTTGTTTGTTTGGTTGGTTTTTTGAGACAGGGTTTCTCTGTGTAGCTTTGCACCTTACCTGGAACTCACTCTGTAGTCCAGGCTGGCCTCGAACTCACAGAGATCTGCCTGCCTCTGCCTCCCGAGTGCTGGGATTAAAGGCATGCATCACCATGGCCTGGCTGCTCCTTCAGTTCTTGCACGGTGGATTCTTTGGATTCTCTAAACGTCTTTGTAACGGCTGATTTAAAGTTTGTAGGACTCAAAGCTGGGATCCTCTTAGACATTTTCCCTCCACTGCTCTTGGCCCTGCGCCTGTGACAGTACTTTCCAACATACGTTTTTGTTTCTTGGTACTCATGTGTTTGATGATTTCCTCCAACTAATTCTGTAGCAACTGAGTTCTCTGTTATTAGTTTTTATTTTAAAGCATGGATTCATAGGGAGCATCCTGATCAATATAATTTAGTGATCAGCCAATAACCCCATAAAGGAGTTCCTTAATGCCATGTGCTTATGTTATCTATTCTTTTGTGAGAGAGCATACCTTCAGACCTGAGACAGTCTTTGAGACAGCTGCAGTTCAAATTTAGCAGGAAGTAACTGGGACCTTCTCTGCCACCTAATATTTCCTGGGTATGTGCATAGCTTTGCACATTCACAAAACCATTTAGATTCTCTGAAATATGTCAAGGCTTTACTTTTTCTTTTAATTTTTAATTACTTTGTGTGTATACCAGCTTGTACGAATGTCTGTTCATCACAAGCATGCAGTGCCATCACAGGCCAGAAGAGGGCAACATATCTCCATGGGATTGGATTTACCAACAGTTGTGTGCCATCCTGTGTGCTAAGGATGGAACCCTGGTTCTCTGGAAGCGCAGCCAGTGCTCTGGTTACTCCAGCCTCCATGCTGAGGCCCATATAAGGCCCTTGGTTGTCAGGTCCCATAGTATGCATTCATCTTCCCAGTCTGAGTGGCTCACTCCAACTGAAAGCAGACTCAAGCAACACTTGGATTTTTATTTTTGTTTTAGATAGGATCTCACTAGATAGCCCTGTCTGGCCTGAAACTCACTATGTAGCCCAGGCTGGCCTCAAAGTCAGAGATCCACCTGCCTCTGCTTCCCGAGTGCTGGGACTAAAGGTGTGTGCCACCAGCGCCAGGCAACAAGGGCAAGCAAGCAGCGTTTTTGGAAGCTCCCCCAAAGCAAGGAAGTGATTCCAAAAGGATTGCCGAAGACTGTGATGAATCATTTTTTTTAAGAATTATTACATTTATGTATTTGTGTGCATGCATGTGCATGTGTGTGTGTGTGTGTGTGTGTGTGTGTGTGTGTGTAACATAAGTCTTGCCAAGTTCTCTGTTTAGCAGGGTGAGCTGGAACAAATCCTAGTAGATACTATTGGGATGGGGGTTTTGTTTGTTTTTGAAACAGAGTCTATGTAGCCCAGGCTGGCTTCCAAGTTCCTATGAGTCTGAGGATGACCTTGAACTCCATTGTCTCAACTCTACCTCCTGAGTGTTTGCATTACAGTGCCAGTATTACTGAGAATCAAGCCCAACACAATCAAGCTCAACACAAGCTAGGCAACCAACAAATTGATATTCTTAGTCCTCAATTCAAAAAAAATATACTGTTGGGAATTGAACACAGGGCCTCACCCTTGCTAGGCCAATACTCTACCACTGAACTGTGTCTTCAGCCAACAACCCCCACCCTTTTTAAACTTTGAGGCAGAATTTTGCTATGCTGCATAGGCTGGCTAAAACTGAGTACGTACTCTGGGCTTGCAATGAACTTAGGTTCCCCCAGCCTCAGCATTCCAAGTAGTTGAGATTCTTGTCTCATCAGGCTTATTTGGTTTTTGCTTAATTGTCTTTAGTGCTAGGGATTGACCAGGCCTTTGTGCATGTCAAACATCCTACCTTTAAGCTACATCCCAGCCCCAGGATATATGATTTTTTAATTCATCATCGATGTCAGGAAGGAAAAAAAGCATGTGGGTTACTTGGGTGAAGTGCTAGTATATCCGACTTAGTTCTTGTCTTTCATTCTTACCTGTCATTAGTGGAATCAATCAATAATACTTGTTCTCTAGATTTCTCAGTCTTTACCCTTAGAATCAGTTCGTGTTGTCCCCAGATCAATGTATGACGTTCCCACGGCCTATTTGTCCTGGGCCTATTTGGGTCACGTGGTAATGGAACAGGAAGTCTGCCCTCCTCCTTATTGAATTAGTGAGACAGGTCTCACTTACTGTAAGTATGGCCTCGAATGCCTGATCCTCCTGCCTCCACCTCCTTGCTGGGATTACAGGCATGCACCTCCATATCCATTCAGCTCAAAATACACTTTCTGTAATCTTTTTATTTATCTGTTTTTATCTTATGTGTAGAAGTATTTTATTTGCATGTGTTCTGTACATTATGTGCATTCCTAGTGCCCAGAGAGGTCATCGGATTCTCTGGAACTTACGTTGTAGATGGTTATGAGCTACTATGTAGGTGCTGGGAACCAAATCTAGGCCCTTTGGAAGAATAACAAGTGTTCTTCACCACTGAACACTCTCCAGCCCCTTTCTATGATATCTTTAATAATTTTTTTTATCCTCTAAGGATTGAGTAGAGATGAGGAAAAAGACTCTCTCTCTAGGCAATGGATTAAAATGGTCAAAGGGAAATTGATATCAATGAAAACAGACGTCAGAGATGGAGTGAGGGGGACATCGATGTATCCCAGCCAGAATTTTTGCTTGATAATTGTCACCTAGTACCAAATGCTAGAGCAAAACACATATTTAGTCATGTGCTGTCTACTATTTTAGACAACGACCCATCCATGTACAACGGTGGCTCTGTGAGGTTGTGACTGGGCTGAAAAACTCCTAATGACTAAGTAATGTACCTGTCCTAATGTCATTATGCCTGTATAGCATGCATTGCTCATGCAAGCGTAGTGATGCTGACGCCATCAAACCTGCTGGACCGCCCGCTGTATAAAAGTATGACATGCACAGGCATGTACCACACATAATACCTGATAATAAATGACTCTTGCTAGTTTATGTAGTTTGTATACCTTAAGATCTTTTTCCCAGGTTGGAAACGGAGCCCAGAGCCCCACACGGACTAGGCAAATGTTATTCCTTTCTTTTTTTTTAAAATTAATTTATTTAAATTTATTTTATGTGCACGAAGGAATCAAATCTCCTGGAACTGGAGTTACAGACAGTTGTGAGCTGCCATGTGGATGCTGGGAAATGATCCCGGGTCCTCTGGAAGAGCAGCCAGTGCTCTTAACCACTGAGCCATCTCTCCAGCCCCCTATTTTGGTGATTTTCATCATCATTATTTTAGTGTGTCCTCCCACTTGTTGAAAAAATGTTTATTGCAGACTAGTATGCCACAGGAAACCAACAGCTGCCTCATCCTTCGGGTTTGCCTCATCTGTGGATTGTATCAAAAGTCTGAATCACCAGGAACTGACACGTACCTTCCAAGTGTGTGCAAACATGCTCCACATCGTTCCCATGACAGTCACCTAACAATGCAGTTCTCACAGCTGCTCATTGAACGCCTCGTGACTCAATACCTGTTTCTAAGTGCGGAGGGTGCGATTTTGAACACTGAATGCAGGAAACCCTGGTAGATCCCCACCCTCACCTCTGCCACAATAAGCACCAATCAGAGAAGCAAGCTCTCCTAGAAAAAGCTGGCATTTGGAGGGAATGCAGGGCCATTTTATCTGGAATCTCTCTTGAATTAGAACTTTTAAATTTATTTATTTTATGTGCATGAGTGTCTTGCCTGCACGTATGTGTGTGTGTACCTTGTGCATGCCTGGTGCCCTCAAAAGTCAGAAGAGGGCATCAGGTCCACTGGAACAAGAGTTAGCATGGATGTGAGCCACCATGTGGGGGCTGAGAATTAAACCTGGGACCTCTGGAAGTCCAGCCAATGCTCTTAACCACTGAGCCGTTTCTCCAGCCCCCATGATCTCTCTTGAGGTTAGTAACTATAGAGATAAGGACAGACATGGAGGCCACAAAAGCAGAAATATGTATGGGCAAGGTCCTTCCTGACTCAACATCTCATTAGAGCAGGTAGCTCACTGCAACACTCACATAAGCCTCCTTATCTTAGGAATGGTTTCCCTCAACTCAGCTTACAAAACACCAGGAATGACGCAGGTCTGTTCACAATGTCTTTTACCTACCTGAAGCAGAGACCAGAGCAAACAGAAAATCCGAATGAGAAGACGCATAAACAGTATCACTTACAGCAGCCATTTAATCTTTATTTCTTTTTTTTTTTTTAAAGATTTATTTTATTTATTATGTATACAGTGTTCTGCCTGCATGTGTCTTTGCAGGCCAGAAGAGGGCACCAGATCTAATTGCGGGTGGTTGTGAGCCACCATGTGGTTGCTGGGAATTGAACTCAGGACCTCTGGAAGAGCAGTCAGTGCTCTTAACCTCTGAGCCATCTCTCCAGCCTAGTCTTATTTCTTTAAGCTGTGTGTGTGTGTGTGTGTGTGTGTGTGTGTGTGTGTGTGTGTGTGTGTGTGCATGTGTAAATACATAGCAACCTGTGGATGTCAGAGGACCTTAGGTGTTGGTCCTTACATCCAGGCTAACTGGCCCACAAGCTTCCAGGGATTCTCCAGCCTCAGTCTCCCACCTTGTCATAAAAATGCCAGGCTCATGAATGCACGTGACTGGTTTGGCTGTTTGTGGGCTCTATAAATCCCAGTGCATACCCCCACACTCACGTGATTAGAGCTTTACCCATTGAGCCGTCTCCCCAGCCCAATTTTTGATATTTATTTATTGATTTATTTATTGAGACAAGGTCTCCCTCTGTAGCCCAGGCAGTCCTAGAAATGTGTGGCCAGGCTGGCCTTGAACTCATGGCACTCTTTCTGTCTCCACCTCCTAAGTGCTGGAATTACAGGTGCGTGAGTGTCTCCCCATCTTTCCCATCCCCCCACAACCCACCCCCACCACTAGGGCAACAATCTGAACAAACAATGGGAAGAAGTCCACAAAGGCAAACTTCTGGAGGAGATGCCCAATGCCTCTGGTTTCCCAGGGACTCTGTGTAGGATGTGAACTTGTTGAACTGGTTATTACAGTCCACATAATGAAAGACTCCAGCAACACTCGGGTAATAGTGAGAGGCCTGCAGAGAAGAAATTCAGGGTATTTTTAGTTATCACATCAATCTAATCAGGAAATGGAAAAGTTTTTTTTGTATAAGGAGAAATGGGGGGATAGATAAGGTTTTGTGGGTCAACAGGCGCAAATCAGAGTTATTACACAGCTATCCACATGACTTAAAACGTGGTAAGTTAAAAATATATAAAAACTATTCCTAACTTGTAGGCACAAAAAGTAAAATTAAACAAACAAAACCCACAGGAGCTTGGCCAGATTTGGCTTATGGGATACTGTTTGCTGACCCATGACTTTAGCTCCATCCAATCAGACATAAATAATGAGGATAAACTGGGGTCTGTGATTCTGAGACAGAAAGGAAAAATAGAGGGCTGGGTGGGGGGGTCTAGCTGAACGGTTGAGCACCTGCCTAGCATGCAGAAAGCCCTGAGTTCAATTCCTACTGCCAGAGAAGAAGAGGAAGAAGGAGGAGGAGAAAGATAATCCAAACAGCACATACATAGCTGCCATTCAAATAATCCCTTCACTTAGAAGAAAAACTACCATGATTTCAAGACTGGCCTTGGGTATGTGGTGAGTTTAAAGACAGTTTGAGACCAGTATGGGCTACATGAGTCCCTACCTCGAAAACAACAACAACAACAATAAATAAATAAACAAACAAACAAATAAATAAATAAAAACTGTGAGCCAGACATGGTGGTGCATACCTGCAACCTCAGCTCTCAGGAGGCTGAGCCAGGGGGATTGTGAGTTCAAGGCCGAGGCTACAGAGCAAATCCTGTATCAAATAACATACAAAGAGACAAAAATGTAGAAGTGAATGTGGGGTGTGCTCCTGAAGGCCCAGACTGGGAGGTAAGTTGAGACAAGATGATCAGTGGTATCCATGAGTCTGAGACCAGACTAAGCCATACCACAAGACTCCATTCCAAACAGAAAAACATGGTAGCTCTTGAGTACTCTTACTCCAGCCCCAGTGAGTCAGAATCTATACTCAGTAGGAATCCTAGACGAGTTCAAGATCCCTAGATGATTTGTAGGCATTTAAAAGGCTCTTCCGAGGGGCCGTCTTATACTTTTCTTCTCTGTATTTCCTGTCTCCATCTTTTGTATCTCAGCAATTTTGAAAGATGATCTCTGGGCTGGGGAGACGGTTCAGGGATTAAGAGGGCTTGTAGGTCCAAGATGGGTTTCCTGTAACCACATCCGGTGGCTCACCAATGGCTGTAGCTTCAACTCCAGGATGATCTGAGGCCTTCTGGGCTCCAAGAGCACTTGTGTTCACTCCCTCACACACCCACACACAAATACACACACATACACACAATGAAAGCCAGTCTGTGTCCTGTTTGTCCTTTAGCCACCTTTCTCCTTTTTAGACAAGGGTCCCGAGTGTTCCGCCCATGCTGGAGTCAGAGCCTCTTGGTGGGCATCTCCCACGGCCCTGACTCCCTTTGTCCATCCACACTGCTATTCCTGGAACTTCCTGGGGAAAGGTAAGGTGTAACCCCTTTAGATACATCTAATCAATGGATGTTATTTTTTCCCTCTGCAGTGCCGGGAGTTGAACCTGGGGCCTTGTGCACAAGAGGCAAGCCCTCTATCACTGAGACTGGGTGATTGTGGGGTGATAAATTTACTTGACTTCACCGTATCACTTGACACTCTTGATTACCTGTGCTTCTGAAAGTCTTCCTCTGGCTTTTTGTTACGTTTTGTTTTATGAAGACAGGGTTTCTCTGTGTAGCCGGGGCTGTCCTGGATCTTGCTCTGTAGACCAGGCTGGCCTCGAACTCACAGAGATCCACCTGCCTCTGCCTCCCAAGTGCTGGGATTAAAGGTATGTGCCACCACAGTCCAGCTTCCTCTGGGTTTTGAGAAGGACGTTTTTCCATATTCTTTTCTGCCTCTCTAGCCACCCATGACCAGCTTCTTGTGGTCTCACTCCTTCCGACAGGAGAGAAGGCCTGCTGTTAAAAACCATTCTCTTGCCTCAGTATTCTCTGCTGTGGGAGATTGCTCCTGCATCCAACCACGTTTAGCAGTAACTCCAACATCTACCCACTAGATGCCGGTAGCACTCTCTCCCAGTTGTGACAGCTAACACTGTTTCTGGATGTTGCTAATTGTCCCTTTGGGGAAAACACTGCCTGTACTTGAGAACTGCTGGCTAAGATGTGGGTTGAGGAGGTAGCTTAGTGGTAGAGCCCTTGCCTAGCATGTGTGAGATCCTGGATTCTATTCCCAGCATTGAAGAAAGAGAGAGAGAGAGAGAGAGAGAGAGAGAGAGAGAGAGAGAGAGAGAAGACAGAAAATCTATTGTGACTGTGACTAGCTTGCCAAACACACAGGCTTGGTAAAGGTTTCTAAGAAAGTCCTTTACTTTAGAACGAGCTGGGGGAAGCTGCTCTGATTGAGTCACTTGAGAAGCATGTAGTGTTGGTGCTGTAGGTGACACTGGATGAAGAAAGAAAGAGACGGATTCTGATGGTGACGTTGGATCGAGACCCACCAGCCTCCCCCTGTGTGCTTCCTCTGGACTTCATCTTCGCTAACACACCTTCCCCTCTTGCTTCCTTGGCACGGCTCCTGGGCGTCTTTCTCCTACGTTGGTTGTGTCTCTCATTCTGCTCTCTTCAGATGGACTTTGCACTCACAGCGCTTGGTTTTCTGCCTCAGTTTCCCCAGAGGAGACGGCCTTTCACTCTTTCTGTCACCGCTGTCAGGATGACCCAGCTTTCTGGATCCACCTGGAGTGTCACAGACATCTCTGCACAGCGGAGGAGCTCCTGGAACACAGAGGTAGAGACGCAGTCCTGCTGGGATGCGGCGGCGGCGACCTTTCCCTCATCTGCACCTGGGGCTGATGGCTTCTTGAGTCACCTGTACCTGGCCCTCTCCTGCTGAGGAACCAGAATTGAGACCCAGAAACAGGACATTCAGACAGCACAAGTCCTTGGAATTGAAAGGACTGGTAGACTCTGGGGACCCAGGCATGTAATTTTGGTCGGATTCCTTCCCTTCTCTACTCCCGGCACCTGGGAGAGTCCTAGCCCTTGGGGAGTGCTCAGTAAATACTTGCTGAGTGACTGGACAGGCAAGCAAAACCCTAGTCTGCCCAGAACAGCATAGTTGAGATTCTTCGTGTGCCTAGAGACTTAAAGAGAGTGACTTCCTTGGTCCCTGACCAGTCCATCAAGGTTGAGCCCAGCTGGCTTCCTTACTGCTGGCTCCAGATGACACTCAGGTATCAGAACAACAAATTCCATCTTGTTTACAATATTTGAGAGGTTTAGTATAAATGGCCAGTCCTTTTCTATAGCAATAATGTTTTTAATCTGGGTGCATGGCCTACTAACACAAATGAATTAATTTCTCAGACTTCTGTAAAGTAGATGTGACCATGTGTCTAAGATCTGGCTAACAGAATACCAGCTGCTATTCTGGGCTGGTTCTACAAGACATGCATACGCTGGACAACATGAATATCTGTGCACAGTTTAAAGATCAGCCTGGCAGGATGTGAAGTGTTAGTTATCATCTTGACTGGTCTGGATTCCCCTAGGAAGAAAGCCTCCAAGCATACCCGTGAGGGATTATTTAGCCTCTGCACAAGCCTGTGTGAGCATGCTGATTAGGGTAACTGAGGTGGGAAGAGGAAACCCAGAAGTGGGCGGTGCTAACCCGGGTTGGGATTCTAGACCGTAGACCACCGGAAAGGTAGCTGAACACAAGCACTCCTCACTTTCTACTTCCTGACTTCCGAGACAATGTGACCAGCTGCCTCGCGCTCCTGCCACCATCACGGGACCACAGTGATGTACTAGAGCCTTGAACTGTGAGTCAAAGTAAACCCTTCGTTCCCAGCTTGTTTCTGTCAGGGGATTTTACCGTAGCAACAGACAAGAAAAGGAACTAAGATACCTAGGGATCCCTGGTCCTCGGAGAAGGAAGAAATTGAGAGTCAAACATCCTTCTACAGTTCTGTTTAGCCCTGGTGTCCTGAAACTCACTCTGTAGACTAGGCTGCCTCGCAAGTGCCAGAATCAAAGGGATGTGCCACTATCCCGGGCTCCTTTCTGTGGTTCTAACATTGGCCTTGTGGTACTCTTTTTTTTTTTTTTTTTTTTTTTTTTTTTTGGTTTTTCGAGACAGGGTTTCTCTGTGTAGCTTTGCGCCTTTCCTGGAACTCACTTGGTAGCCCAGGCTGGCCTAGAACTCACAGAGATCCACCTGGCTCTGCCTCCCGAGTGCTGGGATTAAAGGCGTGCGCCACCACCGCCCGGCATGGTGCTCATTTTAACTGCTGACCTGGTTTGTACCACACCAATCCCTGCCAAACCACTTCTAGTAGTATGGGCCATCTTGTATGGTTCATTGCTTTCTAACCATGGCTTCCATTTAAATTCCACATTTAGAGGAGGCCAGGTAGAGTGGCTCAGGCTTGTAATCCCAGCACCTGGGGAGCTGAAGCAGGAGGATCTGGGATCTGAGACTAGCTAGGGTAGGAAGAAAGAAAGAAAGGAAGGCAGAGAGGGAAAAAGCCTGGTGTGGTGCAGTGCTTGGGGAGCTGAAGCAGGAGGATTGCTGTGAGTCCAAAGCCAGATTGAGCTCTATATCAAGGCCCTGTCTCAAAGGGAAAACAGTAGCCAGGCATGGTGGCGCACACCTTTTTTTTTTTTTTTAAGTTATTATTTTAATTATTTATTTATTTTCATGTGCAATGGCATTTTGTGTACATGCATGTCTCTTTGAGGGTCTCAGATCTCATAGAGGTAGAGTTACAGGCAGTTGTACATTGCCATGTGGGTGCTGGGAATTGAACCCAGGTCCTCTGGCGCACACCTTTAATCCCAGCACTCAGGAGGCAGAGGCAGGTGGATCTCTGTGAGTTCTAGGCCAGCGAACTGGTCTACAAAGTGAGTTAAAGGCTGGACATGGAGACTAGCCTGGGCTACCTAGTGAGACACTATCTCAATTGAACAAACAAATAAGTAAATAAATTAAAGAGAAGAGGAAAAAAGACCGGGGTTGGTGGATCTCAGTGGCAAAGTGAAAAGAGGCTTGACCCTCAGTTCTACCAAAGAAGAATAAAGACATGGGGGGGGGGGGGGCGCAGACAGATCCTTCACATAAAAAGTTGCTCAGGCAGGTTCCTCCACCTCTGAGTAACTTAGCAAAGAGCTAGCTCAGCAAGGAGAGATGTCATCGCTAGCAGATAACACCCTAGTGTTTAAGTCCTTTTATCCCTACACATCCCTCTACTCTCCATGCCAATCCTCAAGTCAGAAAACTGCTTGACGCCGGGCGGTGGTGGCGCACGCCTGTAATCCCAGCACTCAGGAGGCAGAGGCCGGTGGATCTCTGTGAGTTCGAGGCCAGCCTGATCTACAGAGCTAGTCTGGACAGGCTCCAAAGCTACAGAGAAACCCTGTCTCAGAAACAAAACAAAACAAAGCAAAGCAAAGCAAAGCAAAACAAAACAAAACAAAAAAAAGAAAGAAAAGAAAACTGCTTGATTAGTGTTTCACACTCCTTTGTGTCCCTATACATATGCACAGGGCAGCCTGGGGACAGATTCTTTTCCTGCAGTACTATCTATCCAACTCCTGCTGTGCCTGACCCGGGCTTGCCTCTTCCTAGGGTTAGGGACTTGGGGGGCTGTGTGCATTCTGCTGAGGCTTCTCCTCTCAACTTCTCTATAGGTCTTGCCCTTGTGTTTCATGTCTTAGCAGTTTCTCCCAACCTGTATGCACCATAGGACTGCACTCTTGAGAGCTCTCTAAGTCCATTGTTCCTAAACCACAGAATTGCATGAGCGCACCTCCCATGTGACGTGGACACTCAGATGCCCAAGCCTGAATGCCTCCTGCTGACACTCTGACAGACTCACCTGTGCGGCCCCTAGAGAATTCATGTTTAGCAAATTACTACACTCCTGGAAGAATAATGTCTTGTTCAGCGCTATTAGTTTCCAATCTTGCTACTTTTCTGCGCTCTCGGGATCATTTAAATCCTCTCTAGAAACTTGACTCAGAATCTGGATAAACTACACACACCTGTGACAACCAGGACTCTCCAGCCCGGTAAAGTACAAGGATAGGACATTGCCTGTAATCCCAGAACTAGAGAGGCTGAGACAGGAGGATTGCTGTGAGTTTGAAGCCAGCCTGGGCTACACGATGAGACCCTGTCTCAAAAATTCTGAAAATCAATAGGAGTGTCTGCTCAGTTTCCTCTCTGTGAGCACTGTCACCCCAGAGCAGGAAGAATGATACAGTAGGTTTATTGAAGTGCTGAACGTTTTATTACTTGGTTTCTCTCTCTCATATATATATATATATATGTATATATATATGTACATATGTTTTGAGACAGTCTCACATAGCACAGGCTGGCCTTGAACTCCATATGTAGCTGAAGCTGTGCACGAACCTTTGATCCTCCTGCATCTGCATCCTAATTGCTGAGGTTTCAGGCATGCATCCATATACCCAGCTGCCTCCGGTTTTCAGATAGTAATTCAGAAACAGGGTTTTGTAAATTCCTCTCTAAATGCACAAAAACATCTAAAGGAAGATACTTTCATTTTGTCTTTTATTGTAGAAGGTTGGGGAATGGGGTAGATAGGGCTTCAGAGTGCAGAGGCCCAGGTCATTAGTGAATGCATGCCCAGACTCTGGTGAGTATCTGAAAGAAAAAAAGAGACCAGAGACTCTGCAGTGATGCCTGATGGGAGCTCTGCAAGTGGAAAGGGACCTTTAAAAATAAATTCAAATGGCTGCACACGGGGCACATAACCTGAAATCCCAGTGCTTGGGAGGTGAAGCAAGGAAGATCAGAAGTTCAAGGACCAGTCTCTCCTACATAGCAAGGACAGCCTGGGCTACATGAGCTCCTCTAGGGGAAAGGGAGAGGGAGAGGGAGAGGGAGAAGGAGAGGGAGAGGGAGAGGGAGAGGGAGAGGGAGAGGGAGAGAGAGAGAGGGAGAGAGAGAGAGAGAGAACATTATAGAGATTCACCCAATATTTTATTTTACCGTAGTTAGTTGATTAGTTAGATTTGGCTTTTTGAGGCAAGATCCTGTGGCCTTGACTGGTTTGGAACTCCATCTGTAGACCAGGCTGGCCTTGAGCTCATAGAGATCCTCATACCTCTACCTCCTGGGTGCTAGAATTAAAGACATTCACCACCATGTGCAGCATAGATTCACCCAGTCTATTTGAGGAAAATGGCTGAGAGAGACTCAAAGGCATCCTAAAGGGCTGAGTACTCAAAATCAGATCTGTAAGAGTTTTTAATTTAAAGTTGATACGTCATACCTACATTTTACCAAATAATGAAAATTTAATCTCAAGAAATGGGTTGTTCTTTCCAATTACTGAGGTTAAGTTAGCTCCTCACATGAGATCCACATGTGAGTAGTGACTGGGCCAGATGTTGAGTCACCACTCTGCTCTGGCATCTGCTGGGATTGCCTTTTCTATTGCTTCTCAGGACGTGCTGTTCCCTGCAGAACCGTGACATTGTTCGGGTTTATCATTCAAAGTCCGGAAGAGGCACCAATCTGTTCTGATGCATTATGACAGTGGGGAAATTTGACAGGAGGGCCAACGGCAGGTTGGCATAACACAATGACGTTGACCCTTGCTACACATGAGCCCCATGCCCTCTGGGTGAGTCCAGTCAACTCCCAGGGCCTGTCTTGTAGTCAAAGCCAGGCACAGAATAGACTACCCTTGGAAACAGCGCTGTCTGCCTGCCTGCTCCTGCTTCTTTTCCAGGTCATCTGCCGTACAGCCTACAGATCATTAGGTTGTTGCTTTCTTTCTTTTTTAAAATCCCATTCAGAAGCTAGCTTTCAGGTTTTTTAAATTGTTATTAATTTTTTATTTTATGTGCGTCGGTGTTTTGCAATGGGTGTCGGGTTCCCTGGAACAGGAGTTACAGACAGAGAAGGTTACAGGCCGAGAAGGTAGTGAGTGAGACAGAAGTGAAGGATGATTGATGAGTCAACTGGTGTATGTCTGATAAACTTCCTAAAAGAACATCCCCTCCTACAGCTGTCAAGAGTTGTGAATGAGCTGGGTAGTATTATTATTATTATTTTACTTTTTTTTTTTGATTTTTCGAGACAGGGTTTCTCTGTGTAGCTTTGCACCTTTCCTAGAACTCACTCTGTAACCCAGGCTGGCCTTGAACTCACAGAGATCCACCTGCCTCTGCCTCCCAAGCGCTGGAATTAAAGGCATGCGCCACCACCACTTGGCTACTTTTTTTTTTTTTTGAGACAGAGTTTCTGTGTGCAAACCTGGTTGTCCTGGAACTCATGTGTAGACTAGGCTGGCTATTTGACTATTTTTAAAGGTTTTATATTTAAAAATTGACTATTTTTAGAAGTTTTATCTTTATTATTTATATGGGCTGCCTGTGGCGTACAGAAGGCGCTACTGGATCTCATGGAGCTTCAATTACATAGGTGATCGTGATCCACCTGATGTGAGTGCTGGGAATTGAACTTGGATCCCCTGAAAGAGCAGTACGTGCTCTTAACCACCGAGCCATCTTTTTACAGTCCTTTTAATTTTTGAAGTTTAATATGTGTGTGTTTGTGTGCATGTGCATTTATGAATGGAAGCCAGAAGTTGACATCAGATATTCACAATAGCGTTTCACTTTTTTTCCCAAGACAGGGTTTCTCTGTGTAGTCCTGGCTAGCCTGGAACTCAATCTGAAGACCAGGCTGGCCTGGAACCCACAGAGATCGGTCTGCCTCTGTTTCCTGAGTGATGGGATTAAAGGCATCCGCTGCTGATGCCGCCACCATGACCACCTCCTGGCTTCCACTTTATTTTTTGAGACAGGGATTCTCACTGAACCTGGAGCTTGCAGATTCAGTCTGGCTAGAGAATCCACAGATCCTCCTGTCTCTGCCTCCCCAGTGCTGGGATTATAGGTGCATCCATTATGCCTGGGTTTCTTACATTCCTTCTGGGGAATTGAACTCCGATCCTCATGCTTGCATGTCAGGCACTTTGCCATCTGAGCCATCCCATGAATTGCTTATATATATTTTTTAATTTTTCACTTTAAAGTTTTTTTTTATTTATCTATCTATCTATCTATCTATCTATCTATCTATCTATCTATTTATTTATTTATTTATTTAGTGTGTGTGTGTGTGTGTGTGTGTGTGTGTGTGTGTGTATTTGTGGTTGTGTAAACTTATATGCCCTACAAGCATTCAGGATCTTGTGGAGCCAAAGAGGTAGGTCATCGGATTTCCTGGAACTGGAGTTACAAACAGTTGCGAGCTGCCGTGTGAGTACTGGAACTGAACCTGGGTCCTCTGGAAGAGCTATCTCTCCAGTCACATGAATTGCTACTTTTGTATAACAAGAGCAAAATATTATTCTTCAAATTAACTCATATCAGTTGTACAGAGCAATGGGTGCTAATTTTACATAATAATGAGTTTCATTACGACATTTCCATACACGTATATAACGTTTTAGACCATATTCAACCCCCTTTACCCTCATCTTGTCTCTCTTCCACTGTTAAGCCCCGTTCCCTTTCCCAGATACTAAGCCCTCCTTCTACTTTTATGTACCCCCCACTTTTCTGTGACCCAACAGTTTCATTTAAGTTATTTACATGTGCTCCTTACTGGTGTCTACACTGGGGGGGGGGTGTCCTTCCCTTGACCGATCATTATTTTCATACAAATTGTCAGGAAAGTGTGGGGTCCCATCAGCCCCTCCTCCCCTCCCTGGCTCGATATTGACAGGCAAGATCTTGTGCAGACAGTCACAGCTTCTATGAGTTCAAGGGTTCAATGGCCATGTTATGCTGGAAGTCGGTATAGCCTCTGGTAAGGTTCACATCTTGTTTGGCTGGTTGGTGTTGCTGCAGGCAGGGTCCAGAGCTGAGTAAAAAAAAAAAAAATTTTTAACGTTTTTTTTCAAGACAGGGTTTCTCTGTGTAGTTTTGGTGCCTGTCCTAGATCTCGCTCTGAAGACCAGGCTGGCCTCAGAACTCACAGAGATCCTCCTGGCTCTGCCTCCTGAGTGCTGGGATTAAATTTGTGTGCCACCACTGACCGGTGAGTAAAACTGTTGATGAAGTCTCTCCTCTGCAGCCTTCATAGACCCTTGCGGCACTATGAGGGGAATGCAGAGAGAAGATGTTCAGTCACTTGCAGCTTGGTTTTCTATGTCCTGTGTCTTAGTCACTGTTCTATTTTTGAGAAGAGACACCATGACAAGGCAATTCTTTTATTTTTATTTTTTATTTATTTTTGTTATGATTTTCTTATGTTTACATCCTAACATGTTTCTTATGCTTCCCCTCCCTTCCTTCTTCCCAGACCTCCTCTCTCAACCCCATCCATTCCTCTTCCACTGTTTCTCTTCAGGTACAGGCGGGCATCCCATGGGTATCAGCCAGTCATGGTCTATCAAGACCAGGCACCCCCTCTTCCACCAAGGTTCGAAGAGGCAATCCAGCAGGAGGAATGGGTCCCCCAATCAGACAACAGAGTCAGAGACATCCCCTGTTCTCACTGTTAGGAGTCCCATACGATGACCAAATCATACTACTGTCGCATATATGCAGAGGTCCTAGGTCGCTCCCATGCAGGCTCCCTGGTTGTCGATTCAGTCTCTGTGAGGCCCTATGAGCCCAGCTTAGTTGGTTCTGTGGGTTTTCTTGTGGTGCCCTTGATACCACTGGGTCCTATACTCCTTCCTCCCCCTCTTCTGGGGATTCCCTGAGCTCTGCCTAATGTTTGGCTGTGGGTCTCTGCATCTGTTTCCGTCAGCAGCTGGGTGAAGCCTCTCTGATGACAGTGGGGCTAGGTACCAGTCTATGAGGACAGCAGAATATTATTAGGAGCCATTTCATTGACTTTTTTTTTTGCCACTCATGTTTGGTTCTATCCTAGGACTCTGGAGTATCCCACCCCTGGATCCTGGCCCTCGGTGGGGAGCTCCCTCCCAGGATAGGGATCTCCAGCTGTGCCAATCATCAGTTGGTCACTCCCACAATTTCTTTACCTCAGCACATCGCGTAGGCAGGACAAATTGTAGGTTGAAGAGTTTGTTGTTGTGCTGGTGTCCCAGACCCTCCACTGGAAGTCTTGAACCCAGGCAACTCTTATAAAAGAAAGTATTTAATTGTGGGCTTTCTTACCGTTTCAGAGGCTTAGTCCATTATCATCATGGCAGAGAGCATGGCAGCAGGCAAGCCTGGTGCTGGGGAGGAGCTGAGAGCTACGTCCTGATCCACAAGCAGAAAGAGAGGGAGAGGGGACGGGGAGGGAGGGGGGAAGAGGAGAGAGAGAAAGAGAAGAAAGAAGGGAGACAGACAGACAGACTGGGTCTGGCATGGGCTTTTGAAACCTCAAAGCTCACCCCCAATGACACACTCTTTCTAACAAGGCCACACCTCCTAATCCTTCTAATCATTTCAAAGAGTTCCACTCCCTGGTGACTCCACATTCAAATATGTGAGCCTATGGGGGCCACACTCATTCAAACCACCCCATCCTGCAAACAAGGCATTAAGATCTTACTGATTCTAGTGGGCAACCCAAAGCATTGGCAATTGCCTGCGTTGTTTTGTAGGCTTCGGGGCCTCCTTGGCCAATCTCAGGCACTGGAGTTTTGTTTAATAATCTACAGCTTATTGATTGTCTTTGTAAAAAAAAAAAAAAATGGTACTAGAGCCGGGCGGCGGTGGCTCATACCTTTAATCCCAGCACTCGGGAGGCAGAGCCAGGCGGATCTCTGGCATTCCAGGCCAGCCTGGTCTAGAGAGCGAGATCCAGGACAGGCACCAAAACTACACAGAGAAACCCTGTCTCGAAACAAACAAACAAACAAACAAACAAGGTACTAGGAACTTAACTTTGCACATTGGAGGTAAACTCTCTACCGCTGCCCTATTCCCTAACACATCTTTCTGTGCCTGACTTGTTTCACTTAACGGGTGGAACACTCCATTATTTCCTTCCTTGCAAATAACATTCTTCTTTATGACTTGGTATGCTCTATTGTGTACATACAACATATTTTCCTGATCTGTTCATCTGAGGATGAGTACTTATTCTGATTCCATTGTTTGGCTATAGTGAATATTGTTGCAATGAACATGTACATTTTTTTTCATGTATTCTGATTTCCTTTCTTTTGGGTATACATGTAGGATTGGCGTAGCTGGATCATATGGTGATTATTTATTTATTAAAATGAAACTTCTCTCCTGTTTCACATAGTGTGTATACTATATTCGGTTCCTGTCAACCCCATATAAGTGTTCCCTTTTCCTCACATCCCCTCTAACATCTATTATTTTTTTATAATAGCCATTCTGACAGGTGTGAGAGAGTTTTGAATTGCATCTCCCTGGTGGGCTAAAGGTGAGATCAAGAGTTGTGAAACAAACGGCTGAACATTTAACATACTTTTCTTCTCACATCATTTTCCCGAGGCCTAAACACAACCAAGAAAGGGAAGAAGGGCCATGAGGTGGTAGACATGTCGGAGTGCACAAAACTAGTGAACACAAGAAGGAAAGAAATTAATAAATAACATTGAAGAACTTTAAGCTGCTAGGCATGGTTCCTTATGCCTGTAAGCCCAGCACTGGGAAGGCTGAGGCAGGAGGAGTGCCATTAGTTTGAGGTCAGCCTGGATTGTGAGAGACAGAATGAGACCTCGTTTCAGAAACACAAAAGCAACAATAAGCAAACAAAAAGCACTTTACGCTGATGTACATAAGTAAATCTAGAACACATCATTAACGACATAAGTAAATCTAGAACACATCAGGAACGACATAAGTAAATCTAGAACACATCAGGAACGCTGGCAGGGATGAGAGCAGTACTAGAGCAGGCCAACATCTCTCACCCCAGCGCTAGCGAGACAGTAGCAGAACTGCTACAAGTTTGAGGCTAGCCTGGGCTATAGGCCGACCACATGGCTTCCTCTTGACACTCTTTTGCCTCTACTAGCAGAATGGTGGCAGGGGTGACAGTTTTCCATTGCTGGAACTCAATTCTCAATTGCTGAGAAGACTTTGTTTCTCTGTGGGTAGCCCTGCTACTAGGCTAAGTCCCCTCTCCCCAGGAGCCCAGCACGTGTTCTTAGGCCTCATTGGCTTCTGGCTATAAGTTCACAAAAGCACCCATCCTTCAAGCCATGGAGATGGAATGTGTGGATTGGCCTAACAGCTGTTTTCCAAAGCTGGATCTGGGCCCATTACTACTACTCAACCACTTGGCTTCGGAGTGGGACGAGGGGTGCTCACCTAGAGGAAAGTTATTGTGTTGTTTTACTAAAGGAAAGATGAATGGATGCGGGACAGAAAAATAAAAGGGTCCATCAGAAGAGCAGAACATACTTTATGGATTTTTAGTTAATTTGTGTAAGTAGGTGGAGTGAGGCATATTATTCCATTACAAATGTACTGTTAGTCACTGTCTGTGAATCTTTGATTTGTGGTGGTGTTTGGATTTTGAGAGCCTATTCAGAGGTTCTAGGGAAGTACAGACACTGGTACACCCTTGACTGAAGACTGGTCCTCCTCTATCAGGGAAGTGGCTGCCTTGGACCCAGCACAGCTTTCTGGAAGGAGGAAACAGCGGTGAGGGAGGAAAGAGATACCTGTCTAGGCAGCGGGATCAGCTGGGTCAACCCTGGCAATCAGTGGGGTGGCAGCCGGATCACCCTCACACGTGTGTTTTTATGAAGAAAAAAAAAAAAAAAGCCTTATGTATCCCAGACTGGTTTTGAACCGGCTGTGCAGCTAACTAAGGATGACCTTCAACTCCGGATCCACTTGATCCAGCTCCTGAATGCTGATATTCCACGCTTAGGCCTACCTCTGGCTCTTTTTTTTGTTAAAAAACAACAAAAGTTTTTTTTTTTTTTTAATTTGTTTGTTTTTGTTAGGGCCTTGCGCTCTACCACTGGGCTAAATCCCCAACCCCACAAAAGTTGTTTTAATTAGAATATATTAGAATATTTTTTGAGGGGTGTGTGTGTGTGTGTGTGTGTGTGTGAGAGAGAGAGAGAGAGAGAGAGAGAGAGAGAGAGAGAGAGAGAGAGAGAGAGAGAGGGAAGGAGAGAGAGAGAGAGAGAGGGGAGAGGGGAGAGGGGAGAGAGAGAGAGGAGAGAGGAGAGAGAGAGAGAGAGAGAGAGAGAGAGAGAGAGAGAGAGAGAGAGAGAGAGAGAGAGAGGAGAGAGAGGGGTGTTCTCCTCTTCCTCCACGTTGGCTCCAGGGATTGAACTTGGGTTGTCAGACTCGGCAGTAGGTACCATCTCACTGGCCCTCTTTTGTTTTCCATCATGGAAGAGGACTTGATCAGGGCTCCAGGGTCATGGGTCTGCAGGCAGTGCTCTGCTTTGACCTTATTCTTGGGTCCGAGCTTGTGTGTGCCGTGTTTCTCATGGCTTTTCACAGTTTGGGAATGCAGGCACACGCAACTGGTCATTTTTGTCATAGTTATTCTGCTGGAGCTGGGGGAAAGGTGGCTCGGTGATGCTATTACGCAGGCGCAGCACCAGCGGCAGTGTGGACTCTTTCTGGGTATTGTAGTGGGACGGAGTGCGGGCGCCCTGCAGCTGCTTGCCTTGACAATCAGCTGCTGCTGGTTGCATGGGATGTTTTCCTTGTTTGGATCTCAGCCTCGACCTTCTCTATGTCTAACTGGGCTCTGCCTCGAGGGTGATAGTCTTGCTCAGCAGAGCAAAGACAGGCTTCTTGGTGTCCCCTGGGACGCCTCATTGAAGAAAAGCTGTGCTTTTTTTTTTTTCTTCTTTTTTTGTACACATGATCTTTTATTGTCTGGAATTCTCGGTGTTTTTTGGGGGGTGGGGCGGGGGTTGTGGGGTGTTAAGACGAGGTCTTTCTATGTAGCCCTAGCTGTCATGTGTAGACCAAGATGGCTTAGAACTCAATGATCTGCCTGCCTCTGCCTCCGAAGTACTGGAATTAAATGTCTCCAGGCTGGAGAGACGGCTCACTGGTTAAGAGCACTTGTTGCTCTCGAAGAGAACCTGGGTTTGGTCCCCAGCACCCACATGGTGGCTCACAAAGTCCTTGTAACTCCAGTTCCAGGGGATCTGAGGCCCTCTTCTGACCTCCCTAGCACCAAGCACGCAGGCAAAACACTCATACACATTAAAAATAAATAAATAAAAGGCATGTGCAACCTCACCACGCTGGTCTGGAATTCTTTATCCAGCTCAGGCTATCCCTGAACTCCTGCCTCAATCTGCTGATTATTGGGATTGTAGGTATGAACCACCACACCCAGCTTGAATCTTTTGACTTCTTCACCTCATTAGTATTGGAATCCTGTCTGGAAGCAATCCAATACAAGTTCTTTCAACTAGTCACTACTGGGATGATTCACCTGATTCACCAATAATCTTCACTGCCTCAAAAGCGAGACTGAAACCCAGAAAATGCTGAACCCCTGGGAACTAACTTCGGCTGAACTATATCCACCTACTGAAGTTCACATATACTCGGTCGGTGCTTGTGCACAAACCAGTTTATTCCAGTTCTTCTTGTTTTAAATGCATATTTAATTAAATGTTACATAACATGTACAATATGAGTGTAGGGAAAATGATTTCTCCTTATGAAAAATAAGTTGAATACTTTGGAGAGACTCTATAAAGGCAAAGCAATCTTGTTTTTTTTTTTTTTTTTTGAAACAGGGATTCTCTGTGTAGTCCTGGCTTCCCTGGAACTCACGCTGTAGACCAGGCTGGCTTCAAACTCACAGAGATCCACCTGCCTCTGCCTCCCATGTGCTGGGATTAAAGGCATGCGCCACAATGTCTAACAGCAAAGCGATCCCCCCCACCCCCGGAGCTGAGGACCAAACTCAGGGCCTTGAGCTTACTAGGCAAGCACTCTACCACTGAGCTAAATCCCAACCCCCAAAGCAATCTTTTTATTCAAAAGTTTTTAGACTTATCTATATGCATTTTTGCCTGCATGTATGCTTATGCCTTTGAAGGTCAGAAGAAGGCATTTGATCCCATGGAAATGGAGTTATAGATGGTTGTGAGCCACCACGTAGGTGCTGGGAATTGAACTGGGGTGCTGTGTAAGAGTAACAAGTGCTCTTGTTAACTGATAAGCCATCTCTATGGCCCCAAGGCAAATCAATTTTTTAAAACTGTAATTGAGAGCCAGGGTTGGTGGTGCAAGCCTGTAATTGCAGCTTTTCAGGAGGCCAAGGCAGGAGAATTGCAAGTTCAAGGCCTGTCTGGGACACAGAGTTGAGTCCAATGCTGGTATAGGCAACTTAGCAAGACCCCATCTTATATTTCTTTTAAATCGAGTCTAGGTTGACCTTGAACTTGTTATGGAACTGAGAACAACTGTATTCCTGACCCTCATGCCATCGTTAAAACAATGGCGCTGGGTAGATAGCTCAGAAGGGAAGATTGTTTGCTTTGAAAGTGGGGAGCTCTGGATTGAAATTCTCAGACTTGTTAAGAAGTCATGCATGGTCACCTGCATCTGTAGCCCTAGCATGATAGAAGAGGCAGAGGTGAGAGGATTGATGGAGCTTGCTAGCAACCAGTAGTTCCCGGCTTAATGAGAGACTTAATGAGGGGATAAAATGGCAGGTAACAGAGCAGGACACTCACTTAGCAAGACACTCAGTACCCTCCTCCACACCCCCACATGCCTGTGAGTATACCATACACATAGAGCACTCACACAGAGACACACACAATAGTGCAGTTGATTAGGTTTGGGTGAGGCTGCCTATAAAAAGCTGTTGGTAAACTAGGGAAATTATAAAAACCAAAGGATTCTGTGTTGGAAGGACTGTGTATATGTTTTAAAGTTCTTGTTCTGATTTAAAGAAATCAAGGCTGAAAGATGTAGGCAGCTGTCTACTGATGGGAGTTGCTGAAAATTGTTTTTTTTCTAAGTCTCTATTGCTCTATTTTATCAATAAAGGCTTGGGAGCCAGATGCTGGGGTGAAAACCTGCTAGCTCAGAGAGGCAGAGAAAGCACCCAACTGCTTCCTTCTCCGCCATCATCCCAGAGAGTTTTCTCCTACTCTGACTCAAACAAAACCCTGTCCAATCTGATATCACTCCCTTCTACTTCCTCTGTTTTCTCTTTCTCTGTCTTTCTGACTTTCTCTTACTCTCTATGGTTTTTTTTTTCCTATCAATTGGTTCCTTGCTCCTCCTCTTGACCATCTGGTTGATTTCATTTAATTCTGTTTACAATATTTAAGCAGAAAAATCTTGGATTAAAGGTGTGTGGTAGGGCTGAGTCACACCACAACTGGAAACAGGTTTTTCCAGTAAATAACGAAATCTTGGGGTTCACGGTTGATCAAATATCCTGCAACAGAACACCAAACAGGAGATGCATCTAAAGTAAAGGTCTTGGCCTACTGCAGGAGATTGGCAAGTAAATGTGCTGGTACTATTAATTAAAATATGAGACACCTAAAAATATGTTTGGGGAAAGCTGTCAAGTGAAGCAGAGAGGTCGAAAAGTAAGAACATTTGAACCAAGTTTGGTAAATTAGGATATAAGATCTGGCTGTCTTAGAACATAGAGAATGTGGAGGTCTTATAGGAGAATAAAAATTAAAACTCGAGAAACTTTAATGAAAAAGTTAATAGAAAAATTATTACTAATGATAAAGGCTGGGGCTGGAGAGATGGCTCAGTGGTTAAGAACACTGGCTGCTCTTCTGGAGGACCTGGTTTTAGTTCCCATACCCACACGGTGGCTCACAAGTACCTGTAACTCCAGTCTCAGGGGATCTCACACAATTTTCTGATCTCTGTAGGCACCAGGCACACACAGTACACAGACATACATGTAGGCAAAACTTTCATACACATAAAATATAAAAAAAAAAAATGAGAAGAGCTGACACAGCTTCATGTATACAGGCACTGTGGTGGTTGGTTGGTTTGCAGACAAGGTCTCACTATGTGGCTCTGGCTGGTCTCTGTAGACCACACTAGCCTCCAGCTCACAGACTTTTGCCTGCCTCTGCTTCCTGAGTGTGGAGGTTAAAGCGTGCAGCACCATGCATGGCTCTATTGTAGCATTCTCCCTGCATTATCTTCTCCCCTTTTGTTTTGGGATATTTGATTGAACTCTGAATCTCTGAGACTGTGTTAATAAAATTAACCTTGGATGGGAGTGGGGGGCAGAGCCAGCAACTAGTTGACAGGAATTAGCCATTGAGAGGATGGAGGACCAAGGTGTTGTGGAATATTAGTTGAAGAGGTGTTACATTTGTTTAGGCTGTAGAACATTTAATGATGAAAAGATGTTACATTCTTTTATGTTGAATTTATTTAACTCTGTGAAGCTGTGTTACTTTGCCTATCTAAAACACCTGATGGTCTAATAAAGAGCTGAATGGCCAATAGCTAGGCAGGAGAGGGCTAGGTGGGGCTGCCAGGCAGAGACAATAAATAGGAGAAAAAGCAGCTCCAGGAACAAGAAAGGAGGAGGAGAGAAGACTCAGGGGGTCAGCCACCCAGTCACACAGCAGGGCATAGAGTAAGAAGTAAAGAAAAAATTATACAGAGACAGAAAAAGGTAAAAGCCTGGAGGCAAAAGGTAGTTGGGCTAATTTAGGAGAAGCTGGTGAGAAACAAGCCAAGCTAAGGCTGGGCATTTATAAGTAAGAATAAGACTGTGTTTATTTGGGAGCTGGGTGATGGGCCAGTTAGTTAAAACCTATATTTGGTGGCTGCGGTTGACCGGAAATTCTGCTAGGCTATGGTCTGAGTGGTGGGGTGCAGATTGTAGTTAAAATATCAGTAGATTCAGGTGTAGCCACTAAGCCAACAGAAAAACACCACCTCATGATCTAGGAGGTGGGTCAGGCTAAGGTGTTAGAAAGTGAAGTATGATGGGTATGGTGGCCCATGCTGTAATCTTAGCATTTGGGAGGCTGAGGCAGGAGGATCAGGAGTTTAAGGCCAGCCTGGACTAAATAATAAGGCCTTGGAGAACAAGAGAATGAGAGAGAAGAGAGAGAGAGAGAGAGAGAGAGAGAGAGAGAGAGAGAGAGATAGAGAGAGATTGATTCTGAAGTTCCTGTTCTGCTTTGTTTTTTAAAGACACTATGCACAACACCCAACTTGAAGTTCTTTTTTTTTTTTTTTGGTTTTTTTTTTTTGTTTGTTTGTTTTCGAGACAGGGTTTCTCTGTGTAGCTTTGCGCCTTTCCTGGAACTCACTTGGTAGCCCAGGCTGGCCTCGAACTCACAGAGATCCGCCTGGCTCTGCCTCCGGAGTGCTGGGATTAAAGGCGTGCGCCACCGCCGCCCGGCCTCAACTTGAAGTTCTTTAAGGAAAAAATATTAGTGTGTGTATGCCCGTTGTGTGTGAGCACCTGTGCCATAGTGTGTATGTAGAGATCAGAGGGCGATGTTTTGGAATCGGTTCTCTCCTTCAGCCTTTGGGTGGGTTCTGAGTATCAAACTCATGTTACCAGACTTAGGTGTATCATCTAAGCCTTTATCTGCTGGGTCATCTCAGCAGTGGGGAAGTCCTTTCTTAAGTGACTCATGTCTCACAAATTGGATGGAGGCAGAAGGGGAAAATGCTGGCTTGTAACTCAACACAGAAGAGGCAGTGGGTATTCTAAAACAACCTGTTTCTATAGTAGTTCCGAACCCCAAACTGCCACGGCCACACCTTAAAGCAAATGCAGAGCTTCCATTTTACTGAAGCTGGGTGTGGAAGGGGGATGTTAAGAATTCCACTCAAGCACAACGGCTGGATCCAGAGACACAGGGAGTCTCTCCCTGAAAAAAAGAAAAGAGGGGGGTGGGGCATTCAGTTTACTAGTTCCTATTTTGAAGGTGTTTTTTTGATTTTTTTTTTTTTTTTTTTTTTTTTTTTTGCTAATTTTGTATCAAAGTGTGAAGGGCACATTACTTGGGGCTTAAAACTTTCTCCAACAGAAGTTTAGTAAATAATACTGCTGAGTTAAAATGCTACATCGTAGAGGCTGGAGAGACAGTGCAACGGTCAGGGCATTTGCTAGTCTGGTAGGAGACCCTGGTTTGGTTCCCAGCACCTGTAACCGGCACTTGGAACGTCCTGTAAATTCAGCTCCAGGGATCTGACTCCCTTTTCTGAACTCCTCAGGTGCTTACATTCACATGTACACAAACTCCATATATATATATATAAACTCCATACACACACACACACACACACACACACATACACACACACACCCCCCCAAAGAGAAACTTTTTACCAAGGAAAAACAATAAACTTAGCCAGGCCTGTAATTTTAGCCCTTTGAAGGATGATGCAGGAGGATCGCCATGAGTTGAAGGGCAGCCTGAGCTATATAGAGTTCTAGTGTAGCTTATACTACAGTGAAACTCTCTTAAAAATCCAAAATACAGCCGGGCAGTGGTGGCTCACACCTTTAATTCCAGCAATTGGTTGTGGGGGGTGGGCAGAGGTAGAGGTTCCCTGTGAGTTGGAGCCCAGACTGGTCTAAAGAGCAAGTTCCAGGATAGCCAGGGCTACACAGAGAAACTCTGTCACAAAAACAAAAAAAAAAAAGAAAAGAAAAGAAAAGAAAAAAGCTAAAAAAGAAGTAAGTAGCCTGGTCTGTTCTACATAGCACCATGTAGGCCAGCCAGAACTACATAGTGAATCCTGTCTCAAAAAAGAAACAAAACAAAACCACAGTAAATTCAAGAGTAGGCCACCAAAAAAAAAAAAAAAAAAAAAAAAAAAAAAAAAAAAAAAAATGAGGCCATGTGTGTAAGTCAAGATATCTGAAGAGAGAAGGCACAGATAGTCTTTCCATATTAACGACTCAACCCAGCTGTCTGTAGAGAACACAACAGATTGATTTTCCCTGGCTAATTAGGAGCCTATACAGGGCTGATACCTTTGGGGTGTGGCAGTAGCAGTTCTGACTTATGTTTCCCATTCATTTATCCTCACATACAGTGAGTGTGTTTCTCCTCACATACAGTGTGTTTCTCCTCACATACAGTGAGTGTATTTCTCCCCACATACAGTGTGTTTCTCCTCACATACAGTGTGTTTCTCCTCACATACAGTGTGTTTCTCCCCACATACAGTGTGTTTCTCCTCACATACAGTGTGTTTCTCCTCACATACAGTGTGTTTCTCCTCACATACAGTGAGTGTGTTTCTCCTCACATACAGTGTGTTTCTCCTCACATACAGTAGGTGTGTTTATCCTCACATACAGTGAGTGTGTTTATTTTCACATACAGTGAGTGAGGCAGCAGTAGTCAGATTAGGCTGATTATTTTGTTAAACACTGAGTTGCTAACACAGCAGGGTTACAGTAAAGGCAGATTTACAGATTAACCTCTTGAGACACATTTATCTCATTTATCTTGCCATTGTTAATACGCAGGTCTCTAATAGATGAACTATAGACTTATGGGAAGAAACAATAGCAAATTGATTAGATTTTTTTTTTTTTTTTGACAAGGTCTCTCTCTTATGTTGTCCTGGCTGTCCTGAAACTCAATATGTAGAGTAGGCTGGTCTTGAACTCACAGAGACCAACCTCTGCTTCCCAAGTGCTGGGATTTAAGTTGTGCAATACCATGCCCAGCTCAGATTAGATTTTTTAAAAGATTTTTTTATTATGCCAGGCAGTAGTGGAGCACACCTTTAATCCCAGCACTCAGGAGGCAGAGGCAGGCAGATCTCTGTGAGTTTGAGGCCAGCCTGGTCTACAGGGTGAGTTTCAAGACAGCCAGAGCTACACAGAGAAACCCTGTCTTGAAAAAAAAAAAAAGTATTTACTTTTATGTGCACTGGTGTTTGGCCTGCATGTATGTCTGTGTGAGGGTGCTAGATCCCCTGGAACTGGAGTTACAGACAGTTGTGAGCTGCCATGTTGTTGCTGGGAATTGAACCTGGGTCCTCTGGAAGAACAGTCAGTGCTCTTATCCGAAGAGTCATCTCTCTAGCCCCCAATTAGATTCTTATACTAAATTGATTTTTTTTTTTTTTTTTTTTGGTTTTTCAAGACAGGGTTTCTCTGTGTAGCTTTGTGCCTTTCCTGGAACTCACTTGGTAGCCCAGGCTGGCCTCGAACTCACAGAGATCCGCCTGGCTCTGCCTCCTGAGTGCTGGGATTAAAGGCGTGCGCCACCACCGCCTGGCTAAAATTGATTCTTAAAGTACATGTTTAAGAAAAGAAGTGTATGTTTGATAATTTTGGACTCTTAATAGTTAAGAACTACTAAGAGGCCATTAAAAGTAAGATATGACTTCAAAACCAACAAATCAGGCTGGGCCTGCTTCTGCCTGCTGGGATGAAAAGGTGTGAGCCACCCCCACCTGGACTTTTTTTCCTTTTTCTCTGTAATGAGGAACAGTTTCTGATCCTCTTGCCTCTATCTTCCAAGTGCTGGGATACAACTGTACACTACCACATCAAGTTTATGAGGTGCTGGGGATCAAGCCTGGGGCTTCATTTGTGTTAGACGACCGACTAAGATACATCCCTATCCCAAAGATTAGGAAGAGAAGAGAATGGGGCTAGAGTATTAATCAGCAGTTAAGGCTCTTCCAGAGTTCCATTCCCAGCACCCACATGGAGGCTCATAACTCCAGTCTCAGGGGATCCAATGTCCTCTTCTGGCTTCTTTTGGTACCAGGCACACACATGGTGCACAGAAATACCAAGACACTCATACGCATAAAATAAGTAAATTTTAAAAATTAAAGACTTGAAAAATAAAAAACAAATTTAAAAAAGAAAGGTAGGCCAGGTAGTGGTGATGCATGCCTGTAGTCCCAGCACTTGGGAGGTGGAGGCAGGCAGATTTCTGTGAGTTCCAGGACAGCCTGGTCTACAAAGCGAGTTCCAGGAGGATAGCCAGGGATACACAGAGAAACTTTGTCTTGAAAAACCAAAAAGAAAAAAAAAAAAAAAAAAAGAAAGAAAAAAGAAAAAAACAAGCCATGGAGAACAAGCCAGTAAGCAGTGCTACTCAGTATAGTCTGTTTCAGTTCAGCCCCCTTCAGGTTCCTGCCTTGAGTTCCTGCCTGGCCATTTCCTCTCCGGGTTGGTTGCAGTCAGTGTCCGGATAGGGAAGTTGACTCAAACATTTCCAGATGAGGCCGAGATAAAGTGGGAATCATTGGCAGTAGGAGTTGAAACCTTTGGGATGACTGGGGAAGAGTGAGATGTGGATGAAAACCCCAGAAGTGGAGTTCAGTACAGGGATAACGGATGGCCTGGAGCCTGTGGCCTGTGACTGGGAGGAAGTGTTGAGAGGTGTGGTGGAATTGTCTTTCCATATTCTCTTGGGGCAAAGGCAGACCAACTAAGGTGGAAATCTACAAGGAGGAAAGTAGGCTGTTGTCTCTTGCAGGTCTTGTGGGACGGAAGTCGCTGGAGCATCCCCTGCTAGTATCTCATTTAGCATTTTAAAAATTCAGCTATGAAATGTGGCCTATACACTTCTGCTTATAATTATAATTGTTAGGTTTTGATAATGTTATGATCACCTGTGAAAACAAGATGAGAAAGAGCAGTAACAGAGTACTCCAGAAGCAGAGGCAGGAGGAGCTCTGTGAGTTGGAGGCCAGCCTGGCCTGCAAATCAGTTCCAGGACAGCCCAGGCAGAAGCAGGTGGATCTCTGTGAGTTCGATGCCAGTCTGGTTTACAGAGCAAGTCGCAGGACAGCCAAGGCTACACCGAGAAACCCTGTCTCGAAAAACCATTAAAAAAAGGAGAGAAAGAAAAGAAAAGAAAAAAAAAGATTAAAAAGTGTTAAGGCAAAGTTATTTCAGAATGCTGTTTCAGGGGACTAGAGAGATGGCTCATCAGTTAAGAGTCTCTACTGCTTTTTGCAAAGGACTGGAGTTTGGAGTACCCACATAGGTGGTTCACAGCCACCTCTAACTTGAGTTCTAGGAGGGTCAGAGCCTCTGGTCTCCATGTTCACGTGCACAGAGCGATACACATACAATGAAAATGAAATAAACCTTGAGTAAAAATGAAAATAAATCTTTAAAAAAAGAAGTGTTTTGATAGGTACAGGGATTATTGCAACACCATGTTGCACGGAAGGACGGTGGAAAGATTTTTTTTTTTTTGTATTTGTATTTGTGCTGCACTATATAAATTTCCACTATTCCTTTGTTACTATTCCATGTTAAATCTCAAAGGCTGTACAGAAAAAGAGCATATAAGAAGTCAACTTTAAATTGATCCCTTCCAAAAAAAAAAGTACGGTACTGAGAAAACACTAAAATGCTCATTCCAGGGCTTATTTTAATTCCGTGGAAATAAAGTGCCAGTGTTTTGTTGCTCGGACTATGCACTACTGGGCGAACAGAGGGAAATAACCGTGTCCTTAGGGCATGGAGATCTTGTTTTTCCGTAGGCTCTTTTTCCAAATAATAACTTAGACACTGCAGCGGTAGCTGTATTCAGGACTAGTCTGAAAAAGTATTAACAAGGCTGACAAGAGGAAAAATACGCAAAAATATTTTTTAAAAACTGCTGGACAGAATTGTTAGGAATTAAATGCGCCGATAGGTCTCTGACACAACCGTACTGTGGAAAACCGGACTGCGCAACTGGCGGTGGGTGGAAAATTCCAAGTTTTCTGAACTAAACCGGACAGCCTCCCCCGTGTAACTCCCAGCCTGACCCGTCCCACCCGAGCCAGTTCAGGCGTGCTTCCCTCGTCCGGCGCGCTGACCAACGGCCTTTGAAGGGCATTTTCGCGCCATTTCGCTCGAAGGAGTGGAAAGGTGAAGTCCACCCGAGCTCTCTGCAGATTTTCCACCATCGCGCGAGGCCGGAGCCTGCAAAGCTTGCTCTGGGAGGGCCAAAGGGGTAAAAGCCAGAAGTCTCACCCCAGGGAGCTGAGTAGGGGAAAAAAAGGTGACAGGTTAGGGCGTTTGCGACTTAGAAACTGCGGAAACCCCCCAGGGTGCAGAAGCTCCAGGCTGGGGAAAACAAACCCGGCTCTGCGCGGGCTGGCGCAGGAGGCGGGCGGAGCGAGAGCAGCGGTTGCAAAGAGACGCGGGGGCGGGAGGGGAGGGCGGGAAGGGAGTGGGGGGGGCGAGCTCGCTCCCCTCGACTCCTGATTGGCCCGTCCCGGCGAACCGAGTGACGTCACAGGAGGGTTAGAGAACGCCTGATTTGTGCGGTGGGCGCGGGCGGGCGGGGAGCGAGTGCAGTGCGCAGGCGCAGCTGCTCGGCTCCTCTCGCCGGCGACTCGACCGGCCCAGCTCTCGCGGACAAGTCCTGACATCGCGCGCCCCCCCCCCCCCCCCCCCCCCGCTCCACCTCGGGGACCGCCCCCTCCTCGCTCTCGGCGTCGTCGAAGATAAACAATAGTTGGCCGGCGAGCGGCGAGTGTGTCTCCCGCCTCAGAATTCGGCGGGCTGCGTGGGAACGGAGGGATCCCGGGCAGCCGGCCATGGCGGGGCTGTACTCGCTGGGAGTGAGCGTCTTCTCTGACCAGGGCGGGAGGAAGTACATGGAGGACGTAACTCAGATTGTGGTGGAGCCCGAGGCGACTGCCGAGGAAAAGCCGGCGCCCGTACCGCGGCGGGCGCTCGGGCAGCCGGCGAGCCCCGCTCTTGCCGGCGGCGGGCCATCGGGAAAAGGCCCGGCGGCGGCCCGCGACCCTACCCTGGACGCCGCGGCCTCGCCACCCGCTGGCCGCTGCTGTCGCCGCCGCTCCTCGGTGGCCTTCTTCGCCGTGTGCGACGGGCACGGCGGGCGGGAGGCGGCACAGTTTGCCCGGGAGCACTTGTGGGGTTTTATCAAGAAGCAGAAGGGCTTCACCTCGTCCGAGCCCGCCAAGGTGTGCGCTGCCATCCGCAAAGGCTTCCTCGCATGTCACCTCGCCATGTGGAAGAAACTGGGTAAGTTCCCGGGTTTGTGCGGCGCCCGCCTCTTTTTTTTTCTTTTCTTCTCTTTTTTTTTTCTGGGCTTTTTATAGCATCAGCACCGCGTGGGCCTCTCCCCTGGTACTAAGCGCGCTATCCATCAAGTGACGCTGTCCACTAAAGGGATGCGTGTGAAGACTGTCAGGGTTGGAGTTCTGGGCACACCGAGTGGCCTCGGGGAAGCTAGGATGGCTTGTTTCCCAGCAACCGTTTCTTGCTTTTTTCTCCTCCCTCCCACGATCAGGGGCAACAGTCCCCGCTCCCTTCGATAATTCGCTTGGGTGGCAGCAAGCTCAGAAGTGTTTGAAAGCCGGCGCCAGATTCTAACCAAAATATAAATTGAAGGATCGTTTCTATGTGGGCCAGGTGAAGGAAGCCGGAGGTGGTAAGAACTGGAGCGTTCCCTTAGCATCTGTCATAATTTTGTTCTTGATGGGCTTGTCCCTCTTGGTTGCCTCCTACCGGTGGTGTCACTTCTTCATATTGACTCGGATGGCTCCGCGTAAACCAGTTTAGAAGGGCTGAACGGTCTGTACATAGGCAACGTACTTTTTGGAAGCGATTCTGTTTTGATCGTGTTTTAGGGTCGCAACCCTTGAGTTGCTTATGAAAAAGGCGTGCAACGTATTAAACATTAAATTAGCCTCGATATGTGTTAACTTCTTGGTGTGTATATGTATATGTGTGTGTGTGTGAGATAATAGTTACCTTAGCTAATTGCATTCAAACAGTTTCCAAAAGTTTATAGTAAAAAGCACTCAGGTAAACTCCCATCCAAGTAGCTTTTGGTAACAGGTAACCTTATTCCCTAAATTTCGGTGCAATTGTAGTTTCAACCAAATTTTGAATGTTTGTAAGGCAGACAATACTTATATGTATAACGTAAATGACACAGGATTGTGGTTGCTTACTTATTGCTGTGGATATATGGTGCATATCTTTTTTACAGAAAAGAATTAACGCTCCTGCCACTAAAAACCCTTTGTTTATAGTGGTGTAAGAAAATCCACTCTATTTTCATTAAAGAAACAGAGACATAGGGAAAGCTGTTACAGATTTGTAAAATACACAGTATTTTTAGAAAGGCATTGTCATAGAGTGTAGACTAGCTGGTTTCAAAGTCTGTTTTCCATCTGTTGGGCTTTTTGCCAAGTATTTGATTGACTCAGAGACCAGCCACTAAGTTTTTTGGAGGCGGTTCCCAGCCAATCCCTGGGGCCCCTATGATGGATTTATTTTGTTTTCGTGTGGGCAGAGTAGAGCTGAAAGCACTGTAGTTTGTTCTAGAAATACATTATATTATGGCTGGAGAGGAATTAAAAGTGGAGAGTGAGACAAACAAGACGAAGAGTAGGCACAAAGAATTATTATAGAGTCCATTTATTTCACAGTACACGTGGGGCGCATGAATTTGCCATATGCTTTTAACTTTAAGAATCAAAAGCTTTTAATATATGAACTTTAGCCAGGTGTGGTTGTGCATGCTTTTAATCCCAGTACTTGAGAGGCAGAGGGTAGGCCGGTCTCTGAGTTCGAGGCCAGCCTGGTCTCTATGTAGAGAGTTTCAGGACAGCCAGGGTTTGTAGACAGACCATCTCTAAAAGAAAAAGATTCATATTGGAGTGTGGTGGCTGGTGATGGTAATCCCAGCACCTGGGTGGCAGACCAAGGAGGATCAGTGTAAGGTCAGGACCAGGGCAACAAAGTAGACTATCTCAAAGAAAAAGGTTGTCCTTTAGATTTGCTGATGTTGAATTGAATGCAGGGCTTCTCACATAAGCACAATCTCTATCTTTGTGATCCCTGATTGTCCCATTAATAAAGTAGAGGCCATGATGGTAATCGTGAATGCATTTTTTACATGCACACACTTCAAAAACATTTTATAATTTAAAATTGTGTGTGTGGGGGTATATGCATGTGACTTCAGATGCCCGAAAAAAAATCAGACGTCACCTTTCTATGGAACTAAGATTACAGGTGGTTATGAGATGCCTGAAGTGGGTTCTGGGAACTGAACTCAAGAACTTGAGTCCTCTAAAAGAACAGTAAATGTTTTTAACCTGTATGCCAGCTCTCCAGCTCTACATACTCATACTTTTTTAAAATCACACTTTTCATTTTTATTGAATGAAACCTTGAAGGAACTCTTGTCTTTAAAACTTAAATTTAAAAAAGAATATTAAAAAGTATTTTGAGTAAATTAGAATCTTGACATAAGAAATACAAGTTAATGCCTTTGTGCACACCTTTAATCCCTGTATTCTGGAGGCAGAAGCAGGTGAATCTTTGTGAGTTCAAGGCCAGTCTGGTCTATAGAGTAAGTTTCAGGACAGCCAGGGCTACACAGAGAAACCATGTCTCAAAAACCAAAAACAAAACAAACAAACAAAACAAAACAAAAAAACCAAAAAGAAAGAAAAGAATGGCATTGTTTTATATTTTTGCAAATCTCTTTTAATGTCTGGCTTAATAGAAGACACCTCAGTTCTCGTCTGTTTTTGCACTCAGTTTCTTGTACTATTGGTTGAGATATAAGAAAACGGACCTTCATATACAGATATAGTAGTGGATCACTAAATAGTCTGTGTCAAGCTGTATCTTAAGGTTAGTTGAATTATGATCTGAAATCTCACTTAAGATCTTTACCCCATGAGTTTGAATGAGGGTGTTTGTGCACTTGGGAGGGTTTGGAGGAAGGAAGGGGAAGGGGGGAGATGATGTAATTATACTATAACCTAAAAAATAAAAATAAGTTACTGAAAGAATGACTCCCCTCCCAACATCTGTGTCTTTTATAGCTCCTAAGTATGGAATGACGCCTGGAGATATCTGCCCTATTTAAAAAATTTTTCTTTCCAGTGCCCTCATCAAACTTGGGGTCTTGCATATGTTAGGTAGTCTGCCACTGGTTTCTCTGCCCCAACTTCCTCTCCTCTCAGGCTTGGAGTCAGTCCTGTGCCCAGGTGTGAGTTTTGACATGATGTATCATCATTTGGAAACTAATGGCACACTGAGTTAATGTCTTGTGAATATTGATGTGTATCAGCATATGATACAAAAAATAAGTTGGCTATTCTCATTTATGCCTCCAGAAAAGATTTTATTGGGAAAATGTAGGCCACTTTACTGGATATGCATGTTCCCAAACTGAGTCTTCTAAACCACAGTTAGAAATTTATCATGCACTAGCCTGCTATCCTTGAAAGAAAACTCACTTTGTTTTGAAGACAGTATATATCATATGACCAAGCCTTCTATTTTCTGCTAGGACCTTACCTGTCACACACCCCATGGGCCTTAGTCTTCCTTTCTTAGACTTTGGGGTGCTGGGATCTCAGGCATATACCACCACAATTGAGCCTATTCATCTTTTCTTTTTTCTCCTGAGCCATGGTTTCATAGTTCAGGGAAGTCTCTTGAATTTGCTGCATGTGGATCATTTCTGATCCTCCTGCCTTCATTTTTTCAAGGGTTGGGATTACAGCTGTGTGCCAGCTACCACATACCCAGGCTGCCTTTGAAGTTTATGTCCATGTGTGGCTGAGAGGAAAACCTTTGGTATCAT
Source organism: Peromyscus eremicus (assembly GCF_949786415.1). Lineage (NCBI taxonomy): Eukaryota > Metazoa > Chordata > Mammalia > Rodentia > Cricetidae > Peromyscus > Peromyscus eremicus. Next base: position 68,617,599 of record NC_081423.1, read on the forward strand.
TCCTCAGGTATACTGGCTGCTGTGGTTGTGGTTTTGTTTTTGTTTTTGTTTTTTGTTTTTGTTTTTTTTGAGACAGGGTTTCTCTGTGTAGTTTTGGTTCTATCTCTGGATCTTGCTCTGTAGACCAGGCTGGCCTGGAACTCACAGAGATCCGCCTGGCTCTGCCTCCCAATTACTGGGCTTAAAGGCATGCACCACCACTGCCCGGCTGTTTTTGTTTTTTGTTTTAAAGATGATCTCTTACCGAGGTAACTCTCAGTCAGTAGGCTAAGCTGTCTGGCCAGTGACCCTAGGTATCTTTTTCTATCTCCCTAGGGCTGGGATCAGAAGCTCTTAGCATTCCCGGCTTTTTATGTGGGTTCTGCAAACACTTTACCAGCTGAGCTGTCTTCCCAGCCCCTTGATTGTGAAATTTTAATCTTATTGCTTCAGGGTCTTGAGTGCTAAATTTACAGGTATGCCTTACCAAGACTTCCCCCAACCCCAACTGTAAGTGTGGAGCTGTGAAGAATACAGTGAGAAGTAGCTCACTTTGAGGCTTCTGTAGTGACCACTGCCAAGGCACTCAAAGTTTTACCAAGCATTGCTTTCGCACCACCAGTGTCTGAGTAAGCACAGCCCAGAGGACAAAAGAGCTCTTAGAATAATGATGAGGAACTGCTCTGAAGATTCTGTCTACCACTGAGAGACCAGCGTGTCTGAATGTGTGCCTCTTGCTGAATCTTGAGGTTTTATCTGCAAAGCTAATTGCCTTACATGTAACTAAGACTCTTAGGGTTGCCCATTTAGCATGTGAAGTAAAGTAGCTGCTCAACAGTCATTTAAAGTTAGTTGAATTTCTCTCCAGTATAAAAATGAAATAAATTGGCTTCTTTACATTTTTTAATAAACACGTTGATCAACTTGTTACTCTAATTATTATGTGTGGGGTGTGGGTGTAGGTCAGAGGACAGACAATTTGTAGGAATGGGTTCTTGTTCCTCTGTGAGTCCTGAAGGTAAAGTTCAGGTTGTCAGGGGTTGAAAGAAAGCACCTTTACCTTCCTAACAGGCTTACTAACCTTGCTGGGGAGTAAAGCATGGGAGGTGTTAGCAGCAGCCTCCTAGGCTGTTCAGGACCAATCCTGGCCTTCACATCCATGTGGACACATATACCTGTGCATTGCTCATTTGTATGCATATATACACTTAGACATATGAAACTAATTGTGCATTGGGCATCGAGATGACTCAGTGGATGGAGGCACTTGCTGGAAAACCTGATTACCTGAGTTTGATCCCTAGAGACACACTTGATGGAATTAGAGAACTGACTCAGGTTGTCTTCAGACCTCCTGTAAGCCATGGCTTCCATCCCCTCCTGCCCACAAAACAAACAGACAAACAACAAATAGAAACATATGCCTTCAGGGCTTTGGATGCCATAAGTTGGAAATTAAGGAGTCATGAGAGTGGGCTCCTTATGGAGAATCTGGTGGCTGCCTGTGGTCCTTTGCCTTTCCTGGCTTGAAGGTGGATGCATCTCTGTATCTCAGCCTCTTGTTTTTGTATTTCCTTCTCTGCATTGTCTTCTCTTCTCTCTTCTGAGGACACTGGTTCTTGAATTAGTGCTCACTCTAATCCAGGATGATCTCTTGTTAAGATTCTTAACCTGCTTACATCTGCAAAGACCCCTTGCCAAATAATGCCATAGTCACAGGTCATTTCATGTACCTTCCCTCCAAAATACTTAATTCCAAAGGAAAGAGGTAACAGTGGGAAACCTGACAAACACCTCTTAAATGATGAAACACAGCAGTAGTCTAAATTTTTTTTAATGTATTTATTTTTTTAGATAAGGTCTCACTATAGTGGGTGGATGTGGTGGTGGTGCATGCCTGTAATCCCAGCACAAGGGTCACTGGAAGTTGGGAGCCAGCTTGGGGTACAGAGTGATAGCCTGTCTCAAAATGAAATGAAATAAATAATTATCCAGTCTTAAGTGTTTTGTTATAGTAACAGAAACCAGTTTAAAATTGATAGGCTGTAGTGGCACACATCTTTAATCCCAGCACTCGGGATTAAAGGCAGGCGGATCTCTGTGAGTTTGAGGCCAGCATGGTGTACAGAGCAAGTTCCAGGACAGCCAGGGCTACACAGAGAAACCCTGTCTCAAAAAACAAACAAACAAAAGATTGATGATGAAGAATGAGAATCCTATTTGTAGGAATTAGGTACTACAGTAATTACTTGCTCTTAGTTCAAGAAAATAGGTTGACTTTTTGCCAGAACAGAAAGGAATATACAAAACTCAAGAAACAGATCTCAGAAAGGTCAAAAGCCTGGGGACTTGCCCAGATTCAAGGGCAGTTTTGTTAGGGTCTTTTTGCTGTAATAGGCTATATTTATTTCAATAAAGAAAATGAATCAGAAGTTGCAGCCTCATTTCATTTTCTTTCTTTCCTTTTTTTTAAAGATTTATTTATTTATTTATTTAGAAGAGGGCATCAGATCTCATTACAGATGGTTGTGAGCCACCATATGGGTGCTGGGAATTGAACTCAGGACCTCCGAAAGAGCAGCCAGTGTTTTTAACCTCTGAGCCATCTCTCCAGCCCTCGTTTCATTTTCTAATCATCATTTGACTTACAAAAAATTGTGTTAGTTTTCAAGCCTTCTCAGACTTTTATTTATTTATTTATTTATTTTTTGAGACAAGCATTTGGGCTGTCCTGGAATTCACTGTATATCCCAGGCTATCCTTGATGTAGGTCGATCTTCCTGTCTCAGACTCCCAAGTGCTGGGGTTACAGACTTGGGCTGCCATGCTTGGCTATCTCTCAGATTGTTGCAATGAGTACACTTTATATAGGAATATATGTGATCATCAGCTCGGCTCCTTTTGTGTTTTACTATCTGCACCAGTCTCTCTGATTTTCAGAGACTTGTGATAATTGCTTTCAGTACATTCCTGGAGAAGAGTATTGCCATCATGTCCCAAAGTCCTATATATGGTCTGTCCTCCCCTTAATAGGCTTCCTGGTGTGGCAAGAGTGAGGAGGATATTCTTGGCTTGTTTTGAATCCGAGCTTCTCTTACTTGTGCTCTGACCTTGCGTAAGACTATTGTGCCAGAGTGCCCTTATCTGTAAGGTGGAGCTGACGATAGTCTGCCCCTCCCCTAAGAGTTAAATGAGTATATTGCTAACTGATACGTACCCCCGGTTTCAGAATTGGCACGAAGTACAAATACGGTTGTAATTTTTTTCTTTATTAAAATCTTTCCCTTCTCTCCCTCCTTTTCATCCATCTCATGTAGCACAGACTCTTTGAACTTCTGATTCTCCTGCTTCTACCTGCCAAGAGCTGGGATCATAGGTGTATGCCACCACTCCAAGCTCAAAAACTTGATTTTTTTTTTTTTTTTTTTGTAGAAGACTGAGTCTTAGCTGAGTAAGGTGGTTTGGGAATGTAATCCCAGCACTCCAGACACTGAGACAGGATTGTTATGAGTTCAGGGCTGGTCTAAGCTGCATAGCCAACTAGTGCTATATAGTGAAATCCTATCTCAAAAACCCCCAAAACATGGGGCTAGAAAGATGGTTCCACAGTTAGGAGCACTCACTCAACTTCAGTGAGTGAGTTTGGTGAGGACCTGGAACCACTTGGTGGCTCACTTGGTAGCCTGTAACTTCAGTTCCAGGGGGTCCAGTGCTCTCTCCTGGTCTGCTCAGACACCAGACATAATATGATTCACAGACATGCATGCAGGTGCTCACACATATACATAAAATTAAAAGAAGAAACTTTAGAAAACAAAAAAGACTAGAGGTTGTTCATCTGCCTAGGATGCATGAGACCTTGGGTTCACTCTCCAGTCCCACCAAAACAAACACAAATATTAAAAAATAAGTAAGAAGCCGGGCGGTAGTGGCGCACGCCTTTAATCCCAGCACTCGGGAGGCAGAGGCAGGTGGATCTTTGTGAGTTCGAGGCCAGCCTGGTCTACAGAGCGAGATCCAGGAAAAGGTGCAAAGCTACACAGAGAAACCCTGTCTCAAACAAAAAAAAAAAAAAAAGTAAGAAGAGAGCCACCGAATCTTACCTGGTATAAGGTAAGAGTGAAATCTCAGTGCCTAGGGAGGTCGAGGCAAGAGGATTTGATGGTTACTCCCAGTCTGGGTAATAAACCAAAACAACAGCAACAACAACCCAAAAACTGGCCTGTTGCTGTGATGTACGAACTGAAGGGTCGGTTCTCTGCAGGTGCACACATGTGATCAACACAGCATAACACAACCTTGAACTCGGGGACTCCTGGAACTCCCTGCCTTAGCCACCCATATAGGTGTGAGCTAGAAATGTTACATGTTTATCCTGGGGGTCGGTTCTCTGCAGGTGCACACATGTGATCAACACAGCATAACACAACCTTGAACTCGGGGACTCCTGGAACTCCCTGCCTTAGCCACCCATATAGGTGTGAGCTAGAAATGTTACATGTTTATCCTGGGTCTGTTGCAGCCGTGCATAACCCATAATCCTATTGTATATGGGAGGATGAGGCAGAAGGATTGTGGGTTCCCTCTAGCCTGGAAAATACAGTGAGATACCCCATCTTAAAAACAACAAAACACCCACAAAACTCCACTAGAAAACTTATTTGGAAAACACATGTAAGAGAATTAAAAAGAACAAGTGGAGGAATGCTTAAACTGAATTTTTTTTTTTTTTTTTTTGGTTTTTCGAGACAGGGTTTCTCTGTGTAGCTTTGCGCCTTTCCTGGAACTCACTTGGTAGCCCAGGCTGGCCTCGAACTCACAGAGATCCGCCTGCCTCTGCCTCCCGAGTGCTGTTAAACTGAATTATTAAATGATATAAATAGATGTTTAAATTCAGAATTCCAACTGAGACAAACATTGTAACGATAAAGGTGGCATTTCAAGTGAATTCATTACTTGTAGTCCACTGCAGAATATCTGTTTGCTTTTGACCACAATCGTGGGGTTCTTTTGTATTTACTTGTGTATTGATTTTGTGTATGTGCGTGGATGCATATGGAGTTCAGAGGGCAGTTTGTGGGAACTGGCTCTCTGTCACGTGGGTGCCTTTGCTCACTGAGTCTTCTTTGTAAATTTTCTTTTCTTTTTTTTTTAGACATGGTCTCTCTACTCAGCCTTGCTGTCCTGGTACATACTATGTAGACCAGAGATCTGCCTTTGCCTTCCAGAGTAAAGGCACACACTGCTACGCCTGACTGTAAATTTTCTTTTTTTGAGTCAGAGCTTATTTAGCCCAGGCTGCCTTGGAATTCTATATGTAGCTGAGGATGACTGAACTCTTGATCCTCCTCCTCCTACCTCCTAAGTGCTGATATTACAGATGTATACCATCATGTCAGGTTCAGAAATGTGATTTAAGTAATATTGTGGTTTTGAATGTTCTCTTATTTGCCCTCCACTCCAATAGCATTTTATTTTAGGTGAGTTAGTACATGACTCAATTACTTGTATGTCTTAATAAATTTTTGTTTTTCTGAATTTGTCTTTTGTTGTTGTTTGGTTGGTATTTTTGAGACACAGGGTCTTACTGTGTAGCCCTACCATCCCACAGCATAGCCCTGGCTAGCTTAAAACATGATATGTTATGTAGACCAGGCTGGTCTTGAACTCAACTCTTTTGCCTCTACCTCTCCAGTGTTGGTACTACATGTGTGCCACTGAATATCGACTGAATGTTAGATGTCGACTGAATGTCAGTAGTGAATAAATATACTGTCCAATTAGGGAAGAGAGCATTGGCTGTGTTGTAGATGTACCTGTATGTCCGTGCTGGTCTTGTGTGTTTGTGTGTGTTGCTGGGTATTGAATATAGAAGTTAGTGCATGGTAGGTAAACTTTCCTCTTTACTTTCTTGAGAGGGTCTCATGAAGTTACCCAAGCTTGCCTTGAACTGCATCTGTTGCACAAGCAAGCCTTGAACTGTTGACCTTTCTGCTTCGGCTTCCCCAGTAGTTGGGATTACAGTTTTCTGCCACTGTGGCTTCATAGTTCTATCTACTTCCAAATTACTCCTTTACAACTTTAGTTCTGTGTTGCTGGTTTATTTTTCTTAGTAGTTTCACCAAGTCTGTTGAATGCAATATATTTGCAGAAACTCATGCGTATACCTTCTTTTACCTCATGCCTTTATTAGATTTGTACGCATTGTGTATAGTCAGGAGGACATTAGGATTGATGTCTATTTTTAGGCTTCATGAACAGTGTTGCTTTGGCCATTTGTTTTTATTCTTTGTATTTCTGCAGTAACACGTGGTGTATTCCTAGGGGGTGGTTGAAGAGTATGCCTGTCTCCACCTCTCGCACGACACCCAAATGTTCCTGCAGTGTGCCGGTTTACATTCATGCTTTCTCAGTAGTTGTTAGAGTCCATGTTGCTCAGCGTTTCTAACCACATTCGCTATGTCATATTTTAAGCAGTTTGGTACTCATGCAGTGGTATCTTGTGGTTTTTTTAAATTATTATTTACCAGATGACTGAAAAAAATTGAATACCTTTGCATGTTTTTGTCTTGAGTTTTCTCTTTGGTTCAAGGCCCATCTAGGCATATTGTACTTTTTTTCTTTAGGTGGCATGTCTGACTGATTTGAGTTGTAGGAACATTTTATATAGCTTCTTCCATTCTGTGAAGTACCTTTTCATTCTGTTCCTGGTAGTTTAACTACCTGGTAGTTTACTGTCCTTGTGGGTACACAGGGAGGCCAGAAGAAGTGTTGGATTCCATAGTGCTGGAGTTCCAGTGTGGGTGATGGATCCAACTCCAGTCCTCACGAGTGAGCAGCAAGCGCTCTTCACTGCTGAGCCGTCGCTCCAGCCTTGGTACCACCTGTTGTCTTCAGCCTTTCCTGTTGTCTCTTGAACTTTTCTGGGATGCAATAAAGAGGGAAACCAGTGTATTTCTCCTCTTACTGTTTTTTTTTTTTTTTTTTTTTTTCTTGTTAGATGAGTGCATTCTGCAGGCATCCTTTGTATAGTTCTGTTGGCTCAGACTTACAGGCATCCTTCATGTTTGCTTGTGACCTTTTCCTGTGCTTCATGTCTGCTATGGGGTTATTTTTATAGTCTGTCCTTTTAGTGGAGTTTTGGTGGGCACAATATGTGAGCGAGTGATTCAGTCTGCTGAATTTACAGTTACAGTTTAGTATTACAGAATTGTTGACTGCCACTGAATTTCATTAGACACTATATGGTTTGGAATTGATGTGAGAGTTCTGTTACTTAATATTGAGTTATCTTAAGCAAGCTTCTTAACCATTCAAAGTATTGCTTTTTTTCATTTGTGAGATGAAATAATGAGAGTAATTTTACGTCTCACAAGTTCACTGTACGTATTACTTGAAGTAATATGTGCAAGCTTCTTAGTACAGAGCCTTGTACATGGTATTCAGTAAATGCTGTTAGACGGTGGAGAGATGGTTCAGCAGCTAAGCCTGTGCTGTTCTTGCAGAGGACTTGGCTTCAGTTCCCAGCACCTACTTCAGGAGACTAACAACTGCCCGTAGCTCCAGCTCCAGGGGATCTGATGGCCTCTTCTGGCCTGTTTGGGCTCTTCGCACATGGTGTATATGTAATAGTCAGTCACATACACACATTCACGCACACACACAAACGAGGCAGGCAGGTCTCTGAGTTCAAGATTAGGGTAACCTGGTCTACATGTCAAGTTCCAAGCCAGCCAGGGTTATATAGTGAGACCCTGTTTCAAATATCTAACTAATGAAATAAAATTAAACTTGTTAAAATTTGAGTATTTAAAAGTTGTTTAAGCCGGGCGGTGGTGGCGCATGCCTTTAATCCCAGCACTCGGGAGGCAGAGGCAGGCGAATCTCTGTGAGTTCGAGGCTAGCCTGGGCTACCAAGTGAGTTCCAGGAAAGGCACAAAGCTACACAGGGAAACCTTGTCTCGGAAAAAAAAAAAAAAAAAAAAGTTGTTTAAAAAAAAAACAAGTAACTATTTCTGGAAAGATATAATATGTGCTAAGTTTTGATGAAATGGTTGGTATCATAACTGTAACATAGAGCTGGGGTTGTTGCTTAGTGGTAGAGTACCTTCATGGTGTGTAAGAGGCCTTGGGTTTGATTCCTAACAAAGAAAGCAATCAAAACTAACATATCCTTGCTTCTCCATGTAGTTAAGACTGAAAGTTTCATGGAAGTAGAAAATCTGTCCTGTGATTTGTTTCTCTCAATATTGGTTTATGGTTTTATTATTGTTATTTGTAAATGTTTGGATTAGAGGATTAATTTAAATCCTCAAGTACTGTGCTGGTTGGTTTTATGTTAACTTGACAAGCTAGAATCATTTTTGAAGAGGGAACCTTCAGCTGAGAAAATGCTCCCACCAGATTGGTCTATGGGTAAGCCTGTGGTGCGTTTTCTTGATTGGTGATAGATGTAGAAGGACCCAGTTCACTGTAGGCAGTGCTGCCCCTGGGTTGGTGATCCTGGGTTCTGTAAGAAGGCAGGCTGAGCCGGGCGATGGTGGCGCACGCCTTTAATCCCAGCACTCGGGAGGCAGAGCCAGGCGGATCTCTGTGAGTTCGAGGCCAGCCTGGACTACAGAGTGAGCTCCAGGACAGGCGCAAAGCTACACAGAGAAACCCTGTCTCGAAAAACCAAAAAAAAAAAAAAAAAAAGAAGGCAGGCTGAGAAAGCTATGAGGAGCAAGCCATTAAGTCCTGTTCCGTGCTCTCTGCCATTAGTTTCTGCCTCCAGGTTCCTGCCCTGAGTTCCTGCCCTGACTTTGATAATGGAGTATGATATGGAAGTGTAAGATGAAATAAATAACCCCTTTCTTTCCAGCCAAAGTTGTTTTTGGTCATGGCGTTTTACCACAGCACCAGAAACCCTACCTTAGACAAGTAGATCCTGAGCTTTTCCTCTCTCTCGCCTCCCTTTCTTTCATTCATCCTGTACTAGGAGTTGAATCTAGGACCTTGAGAATACTAGGCAGGTGCTCTGCACTGAGCTACACCTCCAGCTCAGGATGTTTTTCTGAAAACCTTTTTGTTGTACAAATTCAAGTGTTAACATGCTAATTCAGTATATGTTGCTTGTTACATTCTAATAACTGTGCTTGTGTGTATACCTGGAGAAGTAAAATATAAAATATTTTCTTTCTTATTACAGCAGAATGGCCAAAGACTATGACAGGTCTTCCCAGCACATCCGGGACAACTGCCAGTGTGGTTATCATACGGGGCATGAAGATGTATGTAGCTCATGTAGGTGACTCTGGGGTGGTCCTTGGAATTCAGGATGACCCAAAGGATGATTTTGTCAGAGCTGTGGAGGTGACACAAGACCATAAGCCAGAACTTCCCAAGGAAAGAGAAAGAATCGAAGGACTTGGTGGGAGGTAATCATTTGTTTTGTCTGTCTTATTTTGGCTTTGTTTAGCTAGCTGTGTACACTGTCTTTGTCTTTCTGCCTCTCCCTCACCATTCTTACTTAATTGAGACAAGGTTTTGTTATATAGCCCAGCCTGGCCTATAGCTTGTGATCCTCCGCTTTAGTCTCCTCAATGCTGGGGTTATACACATAGCCTTCTCCTGGCTCCCTCTCTCTTCTTTTGAGACAGAATCTTATATAGCTGAGCCTGACCTGGAACTCCTAATCTTCCTGCTTCAATATTGACATATAATGTTCAGAATCTGCACAGAGCACAACGGCTAGTCTATGCCATGTGCCTTGCAGATACTATTTTATAGTTTATCGTAATCCTGGATTTTTTTTTAAAAAAGGGCTCTCCTTTTTAAGTCCTCTGGGGCTTGTACCATAAATACAGTGATAGGAATGGCATTGTTCTCCATTTTTGCAGTCTCCGCAGTGTTTAGTAGGTGACAGTCTCATATCTTCTGTCTTTACTCTGTCATGGAATGTTAGCTTGGTTACAATAGCTGGACACACACACACACACACACTCTAATTTTTGTTTGAGACACTTATGTGGACCAGATTGGCCTCAGACTCACAGAGATCCTCCTACTTCTACCTTCCAAGTTCTGGGATTAAAAATCATGTGCCACCAAGCCCAGGAGAGAGTAACTTTATTACCTGGAAAGTAGCTTTATTATCCATCACCAGCCACGAGGGTGTGTGCCTGTAAGTTTGAGGCCGTCTTGGGCCCTATAGCAAGTTACAGGCTAATCTGAGCTTTGTAATAGAGATACTTTCCAAAAAAACAAAATAAATATCATCTATGCTCTCTCTGCCTATTCAGTCTTCATCCCTTTACCCTTGGCAACCACTGACCTGTTCACTGTTATAATTTTGCTTTTTCCAGACTGCTATATGGTTAGAACTTGTAGAAGCCCCCCCCACAAAGCTTCTGTAGTGCATGAATTCATCATTTAACTACTTATTCCTGGGTTTCTGTAGCATAGCCAGTCATTCCTCTGTTGAAAAACTACCTGTAGACACATGGCCTTCTCACCATGATGGAAACAGTTAACCTTTTACACCTGCTCAGAAAGCTTTGGCATTTCCTGAGGAATTGCTAGACCATATTTTGAGAGACACTTTGCTAATGTGTACATGGCTTCACTTTTTAGATTTTAGTCTTAAACTGGAATTTGAAAAATCTAAGCAATGTAGTGGAAACACAGGTTCATTTTTTTTTTTTTCATATGGCAGCCAGTAACTAGTTGGACAATTACACACCTCTTATTGACCTCTTACATTTTTATTTTGTGGAAAGATGGCCTTGAGTTTATCATCTCCTTATACTTTTTCTGGATAAGATAAACGAATGTCAGCTTTGTGGTAGGGCGGCCTTGTTTATTGTAAAATGACCCTAGAATGAAGCTTCATCTGGCTAGAGACTGCATAGACTATACCTTCTATTTGCAAACACAGTCTCTGTGCAGTTTAACTTGTGTACAGACCAGGTAGTTATGGTCTTTATTTATTTTGTGTGTATGTGTGTATATGTTTGAATGTATGCCACATATGTGCAGGTGACCATGGAGTCCCAAAGAAAGCATTGGATCCCCTAGATCTGGAGTTAGAGGTGATGTGAGCCTCCAGTGAGGCTGCTGGAACTGAACTTGGGTCCTCTGTAAGAGCAGTAAGTGCTCTTCACTGCTGAACCAGCACTCCAGCCCTGTAGTTAAAGTCTTGTTGGAAGCTGCTGATTTCTGGGACATCTGTAACTTTCCAGACTGTGTTGGGTATTGGGGCTCATGTCTGCTATTCCAGAATTCTAGAGGGTAAAGCAGGATTGCCATGAGTTGATGGCTAGCCTAAGTTACATACTAAATTTTAGGTGGGCCTAAATTAGAGTGAGACCCTGTCTCAAACAAACAAAACCCCTATCTATCTAAAGTTGACTGTGTGGCCTTGTTTATTGAAAGTTGCGGGATTTAGCTCAGTGGTAGAGCGCTTGCCTAGCAAGCACAAGGCCCTGGGTTCGATCCTCAGCTTAAAAAAAAAAAAGAAAAGAAAACTTAGCTGTTTAGCCAGGTGTGGAGGCATATGCCTGTAACCCCAGCATTTGGAGCAGAGGCAGGGAGACTGCCGCAGGTTGGAGGCCAGCCTTGTCTACAAAGCAGGTTCCTGAGCAGCCGAAGCCACACAGCAATCCCGAGTCAAAAAAGCTCTTGAGCTGTCATCTCTGTGACTAGATTCCTGGGAATCCTAAGGATTGCTTTCAAGGTTTCCTTTGTCCTTGAAATTGCTGTCTTAGATGCCTACAATCTTGTGGGAGACCAGCTCCCATATTTATTTACCCCAGGGACTCTTGAGGAGTGAGGGATAAGAGATTTAGATGGAAATATAGAGGGGAGAGAGACAGAAACACAAGATAGCCTCAGGAGGGCCTGGGTCAAAACCCACCAGCCCCTTCAGTCTCTACTAAAGGGCTTTTAGAGGAATGCTAAGGGGTGGAGCAAAAGACCTCCCCCAGCACAGCCAAGCTTAGACCATTCCAGGCACCTGGTGACCATGCTCGTGGTCAAGCCATCCCCTAATGCAGCCCTGTTGTGTAAAGCAAGCTCAGATCTCACTAGGAAGCTTTTGTGGGCTCCCACACAATCTTAAATGAATCTGCTTTCAGGCTATAGTCTATTTAATCCTACCAGAGATAGTTGTACATATACTTGAGTCTTTTTCAATGTGTGTGTGTGTTTTGTCTTTCATTTACTAGTACTATGATATCTTTGTATGTGTGTGTGTGTGTGTGTGTGTGTGTGTGTGTGTGTGTGAGAGAGAGAGAGAGAGAGAGAGAGAGAGAGAGAGAGAGAGAGTCTCATGCATGCTAAGCAAGCACTTTACTGCTGGCTTTTATCCCCAGCCCTCCCATTTATTTATTTATTCATTCATTCATTTATTTATTCATTTATGCATTCATATATGTATGTACTTACTTATTTTTGAGACAAGATCTCACCATGTAGCTCTGGCTGTTCTGGAACTTATTATGTTAGCCTCAATTTCATAGAAATCTGCTTACTGGTTGGGATTAAAGGCATGTGCCACCACACCTGGCCCTAAAATTTTTTAAATTGATGCATTATTATATTTTTTGTCATTTCTGGAGGTCAGACCCAGGTCCTTCCACATGTTAGGCAGAATCTCTGCCACTGATTTGAGTCACTGGCCTCTCTGTTTGCTTGGTTGGTTTTTTGAGACAGGGTTTCTCTGTGTAGCCCTGGCTGTCCCGGGACTCATAGGCGTGTCACGTGTGTCTGTCTCTCTCTCTCTCTCTCTCTCTCTCTCTCTCTCTCTCTCTCTCTCTCTCTCAGATTTATTTTATTTATTATGTATACAGTGTGCTGCCTGCACATATCCCTGCACACCAGAAGAGGGCACCAGATCTCTCATTATAGATGGTTGTGATCCACCATGTGGTTCATGGGAATTGAACTCAGGACCTCTGGAACAGCAGCCAGTGCTCTTAACCTTTGAGCCATCTTTCCAGCCCCTCTAGTCTCTTACTACACATTTTTAGTATTGGTGGCCTGATACCTTCTTAGTTTTTTTTTTTGTGTGTGTGTGTGTGAAAATACTTTTCTAGATTGTTTTATATTTATTTATTTTTAATAATTTATGAACTGGTGTGAAGGTGTCAGATCCCTTGGAACTGGAATTACAGATAATTGTGAGCTGCCATGTGGGTGCTGGGAATTGAACCTGGGTCCTCTGGAAGAGCAGCCAGTGCTCTTAGCTGATGAGCCATCTCTCCGGCCCCTATTTTATTTATTTTTTAACTTGAATTCTTAAAGTTAAAGTTTTTTCATTTTTTAATAGCACTTAAAAAGAGTTTATAGTTTTTGCCTTTTCACTTAAAAAATACCATCTGGACAGTTGGACAAATGCTTTTTGCCATTTGGGAGCAGGTGTCTTTTTGCAGAAATGGAGCTGTTTTCTGGTAAGTTATTTCCTGTCTTCCCGCTGTCCCGACCTAGGCGGCTGGCCAGCACTCTGGTTTTGCAGCCTTCTGTTGATGCACAGTCGGCTCTCTGCATGTCAGCCTGGTCCTCTCCGCTCGCCTTTTAATACAGAGCGGCGGCGGCAGCAGCAGCAGCAGCAGGGCGTGCGGTGAGAGCAGTGTCTTGTAATGTTGCTCTGGTTTTAGACGTTTTTTCTTAAACAGTACCACTATTTGTTTTTCAAAGATCATACGATCCTTGCCGATGAAATTTCTAGAGAACTCCTAATATATTTGTGTTGGAGACAGCTACTGGAATTGCTTCCATGCGGAGGCTCACCTTGTCATTTGTAGTCTTTTAGAAAGAACACTTGGGTTTTAAGATGGCTCGAAGACAGAATGCTGGCCTCCGTTCTCTTTGTATTTCTCCTGTTTGATGTTCCTGTGAATGTCCAGTTCACAACATTCTCCCCATTTGAGTGTCAGCATTGAAGAAGCATGAGATGTGATTGCCTTTGGTCTTCTTACTTTCCTTGTCTTTAGAAATGAAAGTTGGACTTCTCCAAAAGGGTGAAGAATGAAGGAATTTGTGGAATTCTGCTCTATATTGACATTTACAGCTCTATGTTGATATTTCTGGTTCTTCTGTTCTTCTTTCAGTCTTTAACTGTGCTGTCGTCATATCATTGGTGACCTCTGGTCACATGTGAGTGCTTAAGTTTAATCAAAATAAAACTACAGAATGAGTTCCTCGTTTCCTACTTACAGTGTTTGCTAGCATTGTGCTTAGTGTAGGACAATGCGGAATGCACATTTCCCACTGTTGCTCAAACCTCTTGGCTTGACCTTTTTTTGTTGCTTGTCCTCTTTAGGTGAACCTGTCTTCTACTTTCTTTCTCCCTTTTAATCTTGTGTGGGATTGTGTGTGTCATGGAAAGTGTGTGGAGGTCAGAGGACAGTTAGGATGTTGGTTCCTGCCTTTGAGACAGGGTTTCTTTCCTGTTATTTCTGCTGAGTACACCATGCCAGGTGACCAGGAAGCTTCCAAGAGTTCTCCTGTCTCTATCTCCTAGCTCCCTGTAGGAGTGCTGGCATTTCAGACATCCCTGTGTCTGGGTCTGGCCAATTTTACATGGGTTCTGGAGATCTGGGTTTAGGTTGACAGGCTCGCACAGTGAGTACAGCGCTTCCATGTACTCAGCCGTCACTTCTACTGCATCCTGCTTGCTTGATCGTCCGGGTTTTCTTTCTTTCTTTCTTTCTTTCTTTCTTTCTTTCTTTCTTTCTTTCTGTCTTTCTTTCTTTCTTTCTTTTTTTTATTTGTTTATTTTTTTCTATTATCAGCTTGATGCAGTACAAATTCTTTTTTTTTTTTGGTTTTTCGAGACAGGGTTTCTCTGTGTAGCTTTGCGCCTTTCCTGGGACTCACTTGGTAGCCCAGGCTGGCCTCGAACTCACAGAGATCCGCCTGGCTCTGCCTCCCGAGTGCTGGGATTAAAGGCGTGAGCCACCACCGCCCGGCCAAATTCTTATCCTAATAGTGAAATGTTTCACTGAGGCTTGAGTAAAACCAAAACTTATTATAAGCCACAGTCATCCTAGGGTCCCCCCTTCTATATATATGTAGCCTCCCTGGTTCTGTGGGTTGCAGTCTGATTGTTCTTTGCTTTATATCTAGTATCCACTTATGAGTACATACCATGTTTGTCCTTCTGGGTTTGGGTTACCTCACTCAGGATGATTTTTTCTAGTTCCATCCATTTGCCTGCAAATTTCATGCTGTCATTGTTTTTCTCTGCTGAGTAGTACTCCATTGTGTATATGTACCACATTTTTTTTTTTTTTTTTTTTTTTGAGACAGGGTTTCTCTGTGTAGCTTTGTGCCTTTCCTGAAACTCACTTGGTAGTCCAGGCTGGCCTCGAACTCGCAGAGATCCGCCTGCCTCTGCCTCCCGAGTGCTGGGATTAAAGGCGTGCGCCACCACCGCCCGGCCTGTACCACATTTTCTTAATCCATTCTTCAGTTGACGGGCATCTAGGTTGTTTCCATAAATGGAAGAAAAAAAATTTTTTTAAACGATTTATTATATATAGTGTTCTATCTGCATGTATGTCTGCAGGCCAGAAGAGGGCACCAGATTTCATTGTAGATGGTTGTGAGCCATCTTGTGGTTGCTGGGAATTGAACTCAAGACCTCTAAGAGCACTGGCTGCTCTTAACCTCTGAGCCATCTCTCCAGCCCCGTTTGTTTGATTTTTAGAGACAGAGTTTCTCTGTAACAGCCCTGGCTGTCCTGGAACTCCCTTTGTAGACCAGGCTGGCCTTGAACTCACAGAGATCTTCTTACCTCTTCTCTTCCTCCTGAGTGCTGAGATTAAAGGTGTGCACCTTGGGAATGGAAATCAGGTGGTCAGGCTTGGTGGCAAGCACTTTTAACCCCAGAGCCATCTTGCTGGCCCCTCCCCTCAATTTTATTTGGAGATGGGTTCTCATGTTGTTTAGGTACCCTCACATTTTATGATCCTCCTGCTCAGTCTCCTTAGTGGGTAGGATTACAGGTGCCCACACCATCATATCTTGGGAACTGGTTTGTCTACCTGGTTTTTGAGAAGGTCTCTCACTTCGGGCTGTCCTTGTGTAGGCTGCATGGCCAGTGAGCTCCAGGGATCCTTACGTCTGCCTCCCCAGTCCTGCATTCATCCTAACCGTGTACTGTCAGCACCACCAGGCCTTGATTTTTTTTGGTTATTGAGGATAGAACTCAAATTTTCCTGTTTTCATGTCAGGCTCTTTATAGACTCAGCTCTTTCTAGCCCCTCTATTGGCATTTAAAAAAAAATCAGAAGGAACTGGAGAGATGGCTTAGCTGTTAAGAGCACTGGCTGCTCTTCAGAGGGCCTGAGTTCAATTCCCAGCAACCACACACTGGCTCACAACCATCTGTAATGAGATCTGATGCCCTCTTTTGGCATGCAAGTGTACATGCAGCTAATAAATCTTAAAAAAAAAATTAAGAGAATTTTTGTGTATGTGTGTGTCAGAGAGCATGACTCAGAGAAACTATGATTAATTTGAAATAAGGGTCAATTTTCTTTTAAGTAAATCCCATTCAGTCACACCAAGCACAGAATGAGCAACCATCACTATTATACTTTGATTTTTTTCCCCCAAAATAATTAATCTTACTTACAAAAGTTTTAGGTACCCTGTGGTGACTAACTCTTCTATATACTAATTAACGATTTTATTATTTTATGGCAAAGCTGTAGGAGGATTTTCCTATTCTGTGACTCCCAGATAAGTATCTATAAAGCTGTTCTCCAGGGCTAGTTTCATGCTTTGAAATATATAGGAATCTTGAATCCAAACAGGCTTTGAGCCTTCTGCCTCGACCTTCCAAGGAATGAGTCACCATGCGCAGCCCCTATTAGTCTTCAAGTCAGAAACAATTGCAGCTGACATTCTTTTGTTTCCTCATCTCCAAGAAACTGGAGAACCCTTTTAAATGTGTCTTCTGTAAATGCTTTCCATTTTCTGAGTCGTTTTGACCTTTCCTGCTATTGGAATCCTGTCATTCTGTGCTTTTCTTTGTCCTAGCTCTTCATTTTCATATTGTTTGCAGTTGGTTCTGTTTGGCCTACTCTAGTCAAATTCCTTTCATGTAAATCTTACCCTGTTTTGTTTGTCTTTTTATAGCAGGAAGCTTGGCTTATTATATCTTTGTACTTGAAACGTCATTTTATGATAATGTAATCTCATTTTATTAATTCCTTACATATCAGGCTTGGTTATATTTTAATCATTTAGACTACTTGTGAACTTTATTCCCTTTTCAGTGTGATGAACAAGTCTGGAGTGAATCGTGTAGTTTGGAAAAGACCTCGGCTCTCTCACAGTGGACCTGTTAGAAGGAGCACAGTCATTGATCAGATTCCTTTTCTGGCTGTAGCAAGAGCACTTGGTAAGATGATTTATACTTGGTAAAAGCACGCTGTATTTTCTGCACTATACGTGGTAAAAGAACAGATGATATGGAGAGCTGAGGTTTTACATGGTAAGATGAGAGCTGCTGAAAGTCCTCGAAATGGGCGCTAAGAGTTCAGATACAATTCCAGCACCGCTTGTTCTTGGCTTAGGATTTGTGTTGGAGGTCTTGCTGGATTTCAACACTCACTCAGATGCATGTATATCATATATATATACACATGCGTGCCCATCCAGGCTTGATGCTAGAATTAAAACTGTTTTTCAGTACTCTTGCTCACTTCAGCCCTTAGCATTCTTAGGCTTCAGCAGTTTTTGTTTGTTTGTTCACTTTTTAGCTAAATAAATTGTCCATGCCAAAATAAAATTTTTTTTTTGTAGATCTGGTTTTAGAATGAAGACTAGAATTTTTTTGTTTTGCTTTGCTTGTTTTTATTTATTTTTGAACAAATAAAAAAATTGAGAGAGAACTCACAAGAGTAGGAGGGGTGCAGTGGGAAGAATATCCTTGTTTTGTTTTGTTTTTGAGACGGTCTCACTATAGCTAAGGCTGGCCTGATAGCACTGTATGGCCCTGTGTGGCCTTGTCCTCATGATGGTTCTTCTACTTCAGCCTCCCAAGTGGCTGAGCTTGTAGGTGGGACTCACCACACATTGCTGAGACTAGAGAATTACAGCTACTGAAATACTTGCTTTGGCTACCCTACATGAGGATAGTTTTTCTAAAGAAAATTCTTGGGGCTAGAGAGATGGCTCAGCAGTTAAGAGCACTGACTGCTCTTCTAGTGGTCCTGGGTTCAGTTTCCAGTACCCACATGGTGGCTCACAGCTGTTTGTAACTCCAGTTCAGGGGATCCGACACCCTCACACAGATAAACATGCAGGCAAAACACCAATGCATGTAAAATTAAAGAAATTCTCTGAGAAAATACCAATTTATTTCTGCTAAGTAGATACCCGAGTACGCTGGTATCAGGTGTTTTGGTAGGCTTTGGAGATGTAATGCAGATAGACAGACTGTTGTCATAGAATAAAGCCATGTAGTTAGGGAGTTCCAGTAGGCAATGAAGAAGTAATGAAGTCATTTTAGATTAGGAAATACCTTGAAAGGAAGAAAACAGTGCTGCAATAAAGAAGAATTTAGAAAGGAAAAGTACTTTACACAGTGTGACTGAAATGCCACTTTTAGGGAATACTACTTTAGCTGCAACTTTAAAGTAGGGAATGGACTGGTTTTGTGAAAAATATTTCAGGTATGGATCCTGATGTGGAGAAGATTGTACAGTCTATCAGGAATTTTCAAATTTCTGGAATTGGGCTGGGCTTGTGGCTCAGTTGCTAGACCTGCCTAGCCACATACAAAGCCCAGAGTTCCATCCCAGTACTGAATAAACTAGGAGTCATGGTATATACATGTAATCTCAGTACTTAGGAGGTGGAGACAGAAGGATCAGAAGTTCAAGGTTATCTTCAATAACATAATGAGTTTGACTCAAGGTCTATTGGTACACAAGACAGCCGGTCTCAAAAATGAACAAAAAGGCTGCAGTTGGTGAGGTAGACATGATGAGTTGCAGTCAGAGCACAGGCACACTAAAAGTATTGTGGTTTTAAGACTAGATAATAAAAATTAAACTGTAAGAGATAGTTGAATGTTGCATGCCTCCCAGTGTGTGATGTACTGAGGAGGACATAATATCCTTTATGTACTGTTCTCTTCAAAAATGGGAAAGCTCAGTCTAGATTAAAGGAGTCTAGAGAAATGTCCCACACTGGGTGAAGTGGCTCATGCCTTTAATTCCAGGAGGCAAATTTGGGTAGGCAGATCTCTGTGAGTTCAAGGCCAGCTTGGTCTACTGGAGTTTCATGTTGGCTGGGACCCTGCCTCAATAATAAACAATTATGTTACAGGTAAATACTATCTGGAGCATAATGTGATGGCTCATGCCTGTAATCCCAGCATTCAGAAAGCAGAGGGAAAAGGATTCTTCAGGTTTGAGACTAGCCCAGTCAGTGAGTTCTTGGTTAGCTAGAACTACATAGTGAGATTCTGTCTCCAAAACCCAAAAATACTGGGCCAAGGAAATGGCCCAGTAAAGCTAAAGGTTAAAGGTGCTTTGTCTCTGGGTCCCACGTGGTTGGAGAGAGAGCCCCTCCCTCAAGTTGTCCTCAGATCTCCATGTGCGTCTCCTGGCACATGTACACCCCCACCCGTGTGTGCACACGTATCCAAATAAATACAATGGAAGAATGTTTAAAAACAACTGACAAATAGTTGATATGCATATGGAAAACCGTTAACTTCACTAGCTATAAGAGAAATGAGGATCAAAACTACATTGAGATCTCATCTTACTCCAGTCAGAATGATAGTCCTGTAGAAAAGTCAAATACATGAGGATGTGGACTAAACAATAGGGAAAATGTCAAAAAGTAGTTGAATCTACTAGATAAGTATTGGGTCTTCTTTGTCTTTTGTTTTGTTGAGACAGGGTTTCTCTGCGTAGCCCTGGCTGTCCTGAAACTTACTCTGTATATCAGGATGGTCTCAAACTGACAGAGATCTGCCTGACACAGCCTCCTGAGTGCTGGGATTAAAGGCATGCACCACCACCCGCCTTTGTCTTACTTTTTATTTTTGACAGTTTTATCACTGTGTATAATGTGTTTTGCTCATCCTTATTCCTTTTGTCGTGCCCCCCCCACGTCTGTGTGTATGTGCACATGTGCAGGTGTGTGGTCCACTGAGTTTAACTGGCATTGCTTGCATGAGCATGGGTAATCGCTGCTTATTGGAATGTGCACAACTTCCCAGCAGCTGTGTCACTGAAGAAAACATTGCCCATTCCCAGCAACCTTTAACTGCCAGTGGCGCCTCAGAGACGGGTGGGGTGTTGCATTGTTTTTTTTCTTTTTCTTTCTTTTTTTTTTTTCCGAGACAGGGTTTCTCTGTGTAGCTTTGCTCCTTTCCTGGATCTTGCTCTGTAGATCAGGCTGGCCTCGAACTCACAGAGATCCGCCTGCCTCTGCCTCCCGAGTGCTGGGATTAAAGGTGTGCGCCACCACCGCCCAGCTGTTTTTTGGTTTTTTGAGACAGGGTTTCAATGTGTAGCTTTGGAGCCTGTCCTGGAACTCACTCTGTAGCCCAGGCTGGCCTCCAACCCACAGAGATCCACCTGGCTCTGCCTCCCAAGTACTGGGATCAAAGGTGTGTGCCACCACCACCCAACATTGTATTCTGTTTTGATATTTGTAATTGTGTTTGTTTTGAGGCAGGGTCTCACTGTGTAGCCTAGTCTAGCCTCCACTTCATGATCATTTAGCTTCTGATTTCTGAGAACTGAGATTAGAGGTGTGTGTTTCCACACCTAGACACATCTGCAACTTTTTGTTTGTTTGTTTTTTGAGATAG
The DNA here is from genome assembly GCF_949786415.1 of Peromyscus eremicus. Classification (NCBI taxonomy): domain Eukaryota; kingdom Metazoa; phylum Chordata; class Mammalia; order Rodentia; family Cricetidae; genus Peromyscus; species Peromyscus eremicus. Next base: position 68,638,402 of record NC_081423.1, read on the forward strand.
TGTCTTGATGTGAAGCCCTAGAAAGCGTAGCAGTCACTTTAGACAAGGGTTCTCAACCTTCCTGATGCTTCGACCCTTTAATGCAGTCCCTCATGTTGTGGGGACCCCAACCATAAAATTATTTTCGTTGCTACTTTATAACTAATTTTGCTACTGTTATGAATCATAATATAAACATCTGATATGCAATGATTGTGAAGGGTTGTGTGGGCCCTGATGGTGTTGTGACCCACAGGTGAGAACCACTGCTTTAGAGATGACTCTGACCTTGAATTTACTTTATAGTCTAGTCTGAACTTATATTGACTTGACTTTATAGTCTAGTCTTGCCTTGAATCCTCCTGCCTCATTCTTTGGGTGTGTACTGTCACACCCAACTGATTTTTTGCCATTTTAGTTGATAAGTCATGAGTTATAATAAAACTGTTATGTGTGCCTTGACCATAACAATTTCAAAATCAGGAGGCAGGTGCAGTGCCTCTAATTTCAGCATTTATGGGGTTGGGGATTTAGCTTAGTGGTAGAGCACTTGCCTAGCAAGCGCAAGGCCCTAGGTTCGATCCTCGGCTCAAAAAAAAAAAAAAAAAAAAATTCAGCATTTATGTAGGCTAAGACCAGGAGATGTGAGGCTAGCCCAGTGAGATTTGCCTCAAACAACACCCCTCCCCCACCCAAAAATAAGTAATGCATTTGAGGCTGAGACTATAGCCTAGTTGTAGATTGCTTGCCTAACACGTCCAGGGCCCAACTTTGATCCCCCACACTTCATCCCACCACATAGGAGGCACATCGGTTGTTAATGAGTCGTTTGTTGTTCTTTTCAGTGCTAGATTGATCTTGAGGCCTTACATATACCAGACAGGTGTTCTCAACCCCTGAACTCTGCCCATGGCTCTGAAGCCAGTTAGGGGACTGGCTGTAAGATCAATGTGTAGTGCTGTGTGTATGAAATACAGTAAGTACAAGATCTTTATCCTCATGAGCTAAGGAAGGGAAAGGCATTCATCAAGTGATTGTTTGCCTGGAGAGCTGAGCTGTTAACTATTTATATCTCCGCTGTCCTTTTCACCAGGGAAGTGTAGGCAGGAGGCTGAGTTCAAGACCAGTCTGGGCTACCTAATGAAATTTTGTTTTAAAAATGAGAAGAAACAAACAAGCAAAAAAACTAAACAAACAAACAAACAAACAAACAAACAAACAAAAACTGAGGGAAAAGATTGACAGTGGTTGAACCCTTCCCTGGCCTGACCTAGGTCTTGGGTTGACCTCACAATGAGAAGAGACAGAAGGGTTTGTCGCATACATTTACAGAGTCGTGTAGCCGGCACCATCCCTCAACTGTGTGTGCTCACGCCTATGGAGGCCTGATGGCTAAAGAGTAGGTGCACACATGCCACAGTGCTCTCCCGGGGGTTAGAGAACATCTCCCCAGCTTTTCCTCCATCGTGTGGGTGCTAGGATGTCAGGCTTGGTGGTGAGTGCTTTTACCCACCAAATCATCTCATTGACTCCCCTTCCTTCCTTCCTTCCTTCCTTCCTTCCTTCCTTCCTCCCTCCCTCCCTCCCTCCCTCCCTCCCTCTCTCCCTTCCTTCCTTCCTTCCTTTTTTTTTTTAAAGATGTGGTCTCATATAGTACAGGCTAACTTGAAGAACTGACTGTATGGTTGAGCTAGCCTAAGACTTGATTCTCCTGCCTTCACTTCACAAGTGTTGGTATTATAAGCAATGACTGTTCACCATTACTGGCTTCAAGATTTATGTTATAACAGGTTATTTTAATTATAGTTTTGAGACTAGATCACTGGAACTGATATAGGTCAGCCACAGGGTGGAGGCAGGCAGCCACAGAGTTGATGGCATTTTGGGGGAAGTTGGTTGGTGGTCTGACATTTGCTTTGCTGGTTTTCTTTAGACTTGCTAGCTTAGCTGTGAGATGCCACACCCAGGATCTAGCAAAGAGCTCTCTGGAACTGGAGGAACTGATCCTGGTGTCCTTTCAGCGCCCTCTACTGAGGGAAAAGGGGAAATGAGCTCACCAAGGAGGCAACTACCTGCCAATGCTGGAGGCTCCTCCTTTGAACATCAGAAATGATATTCTGTGATGTAGTAAGCATGAATTGTGATGAATTTAAAAATTCAGACTGTAGGCCAGGCGGCGTTGGTGCATGCCTTTAATCCCAGCACTCGGGAGGCAGAGCCAGGTGGATCTCTGAGTTCGAGGCCAGCCTGGTCTACAGAGTGAGATCCAGGACAGGCACCAAAACTACACGGAGAAACCCTGTCTTAAAAAACAAAAACAAACAAACAAAATTTTTTACTAATGAATTTTTAGGTAACTCTTGAGAATCCTGTCTTCTGTGTGTTGGGTGCATACTGCCCTTTTACGTTCTTTGTTTCCTTTTTGTTTTTAATTTTTTTTTTTTCAAGACAGGGTTTTTCTGTGTAGCTCTGACTGTCCTGGATCTCGCTCTGTAGACCAGGCTGGCCTCAAATTCACAGAGATCCGCCTGGCTCTGCTTCCTGAGTGCTGGGATTAAAGGGTGTGCGCCACCATGCCCGGTGTGAAATTGGCCTGCTTCTAAGTGCCTCTTCTGTAGTCTGCTCTAAAATTCTTTTTAAAAATTTTATGTGTATGGTTATTTTCCTTGCACATATGTCTATGTACCATGTATATGTCCAGTGCCCTCAGAGGCCAGAAGAGAGTTTTCAGATCCCATGAGACTGGAGTTACTGATTGTGAGCTACCATGTGAATACTGGGAATTGAACTGTAATCCTATGTAAGAACAGCCAATGGGCTCTTCACTACTGGGACATCTCTCCAACCCTCTCTTTCTGTCTTCTTCTTCTTTTTTTTTTTTTTTTTTTGGTTTTTCGAGACAGGGTTTCTCTGTGTAGCTCTGCGCCTTTCCTGGAACTCACTTTGGAGACCAGGCTGGCCTCGAACTCACAGAGATCCGCCTGGTTCTGCCTCCCGAGTGCTGGGATTAAAGGCGTGCGCTACCACCGCCCGTCTCTTTCTGTCTTCTTAATGTCCATTCTTAAAAAAGAAATTTATATATGTATTTGTATATGTGCATGCATGCCACAGCACACACGTGGAGGTCAGAGGACAACTTTTTTTTTTTTTTTTTTTTGGTTTTTTGAGACAGGGTTTCTCTGTGTAGCTTTGCGCCTTTTCCTGGAACTCACTTGGTAGCCCAGGCTGGCCTCGAACTCACAGAGATCCGCCTGGCTCTGCCTCCCGAGTGCTGGGATTAAAGGCGTGCGCCACCACCGCCCAGCAAGAGGACAACTTTTGAGAGTCACTTCTCTCCTTCCACTGTGTGGGTCCCAGGGATTAAACTCAGGTTGTCAGGTTTGGCAGCAGTCACCCTTGGCCATTGAATCATCTCACTGGCCTAGTGCCTGCCTATTAATCTATGTTACTCATATTAAATTTTTTTAATTAAGAAAGAAAAAGGCATTCCCTAGGAGGAAGTGGGCTGAGAAAAAGGTAGCCATTCAAAAGCAAAATAATTTATTTGGGTTTTCTATGTACAGATGATATTACCCATGAATAATTCCCTCCTATTCAGTTTACCTGTATTTTTATTATCCTACTGGACTGAGAAGGAACTCCAGTGTATATTAGAAGTGTCAGTCAAGGGATAGTTTTCTTTTTCATTGTTGTTTAAAAAAGTTAAAAGATATATACTAATGATTTAGCTCTGATTCTAGGGATCAAACCCAGGTCTTTGCACATGCTCAGCAAGCACTCTTGTTTCTGATGTGTATCTCCACCCCATGGCCTAGTTTTGATTGAAATGTTTTAAGTATGTCTGTACTTTGAGAAATTGTCTCCCATGCCCACTTGTCTGCATTCTACACACCCCCTCTGCCATTCGTCCCCATTGTTTCCCCTAGACAGTTTCATTCGAGTGATTCCATAAATGCATGCTCTTATGTACCTGCTTAAAATCTAGGCGCCACAAATGAGAGAAAACGTGGGATCTTCTGAGACTGCTTAGTTCATCTTGCATTTTTCTTTAGCACTGCTTTAAGGTTAAGGAAGCTGTTTGCTGCAAATCCCCTTGCTAGTTCTTCAGCATGTCGAGGGACTTCTCTTGTTCCTAGTCTGTTTGCATGGGTTTTGGATATTGTCAGGGCTGTTCTGCACCTATGGGAGAGGGACCTGGGGATTCTGCTGATGTGACACTCTTATCTTGAAAGTAATAATTACTGCATCTTCTGTTCCTTCACCCAGGTGACTTGTGGAGCTATGATTTCTTCAGTGGCAAGTTTGTGGTGTCACCTGAACCAGACACAAGTGTCCACACTCTTGACCCCCAGAAGCACAAGTATATTATCCTGGGAAGTGATGGGCTTTGGAATATGATTCCACCTCAAGATGCCATCTCCATGTGCCAAGACCAGGAGGAGAAAAAATGCTTAATGGTGAGAAGTGACTCAGTGGTTTGATATTGTCTGAAATGTTTGGGTCGTTTTGTCTGTGGTCGTGAGTCTAGCTAAAGGATGTTCATCTTGTGTCTTGTCATTCTGAACAAATCTCATAACCATTTCCAGTGACTGTCCTCCTTTTCCCATGCGCCTTTCAACCGCTGGGCTTTTTTGTTTCCATGTACTTGCCTACTTTGGATATTTCCTATAAGTATGATCATATACTACAGGGCCTTTTTTATCTAGCATTCACTTAGCATAATGTGTAGAGTGGTGTTGGTTCTCTGGCACTAAGGATTGGGTTCAGAATGTAACAGATGCTAGGCAAGTGAGTTAGCCCTGAGCTGCACCACCAGCCTTTTTTTTGTTTTTTTATTTTTATTTTTGACTTTTCTAAGATAGGGTCTCTCTTGAATTGTTTGGGTTGTTTGGGTTGACTAGAATTTGGGTCTAATTTTGGGATTAATCCTCCTGCTTTACCTTCTTGGAGTTAAGATTGCGAGCATGCACCACCGTGCCTCATGTTCAGTCCTCAGCACGTAGTAAGGCAGACAGACAGACTGTATAAATATCAATCTCATCAAATTGTGAGTTTGTTAAAGCTAAGACCTGTTGAAGTCCATTTTTATTACCCAGAGACTTAGTGTTTTGTAGTTAGTGGTTACGGGATAACAAAAATGAGATAACTTGTGGGGTGGTGGTGGCGGCGCCTTTATCTCAGCACTCTGGGAGGCAGAGGAGAGGCAGGTGGCCTGGTAGACATAGTGAGTTAGTTCCAGGACAGCATGAGTTGTATAGGGAGACCCTGTCTCAAAACCAACCAACCAACCAACCCACACCCAAGATTTGTGTGGAATTATTTTTCTCCATGGAGCTTTGCTGGGACGTAAAGCAGATCTGCTGAAAAAGTGAAAGGCAAAGGAATCCTTGACAGTGAATCCTCCTGATGGCTGGTGTTGCCATGCTGAACCCTGTGTCCTGAAGAGTTTGGGAATTCAGGAATTAGTGGTCAACACTGGCACTGCCGTTGGTCAGTTTAGATGCATACTTTACACCTTGTAGTTGGTTTGGTTTGGTTTTTTTGAGGCAGGCTCTCATATAGCCCAGTCTGGTTTCAGATTCAAGGAGCTGAGGCTGGCCTTGCACTCCTGATCTTCCTGCCTTCCTAAGTGGTAGGATTCCCAAGTGTGCACCATCATGCATGTCTTGCCTTTTTACATCACTGAAATTAGAATCCTTTTTCCAAACGGTGTATAATAATTTCATAGGCAGTGATTTTTCCTTTTATGGTACATAAAATGTTTCTGTAACTCAAAGCTCATGATACTCCACATTAAAACCACTTCTAAGTGTAGTAGTGAGCATCTGTAATCATGGTACCTGGGACATGAGGCGGGAAGACCGCCAGTTCCAGGCCAGCCTGGGCTACACAGTGAGCTCTAGGATGGATGTTCTAGGCTATCTCTGTGAGTTATCAGTGTGGGTCCCTGGTCTTGGGCACCAGTGATCTTTCTCCCGTTTCCTGAGTAGCTGGCACTACTGGTACATGTCACCATGGTTGGCTCAGAAGCTCCGCTTTTGGAGGAGATTGGCTTCTGCAGCATTTTTTCTACCATGCCTAATGGTCTTATTTATTAATTATATTTATAGTAGCTTACTCCCTTTTAAAGATTATGTCTCTGTAACTTTCCTAAAGTTAGAGATAAAAATACCAGAATGAACGCTTGTTGCTGTTTGTTTTGAAGTAGGTCTCCCTGTATATCCCAGGCTAGTGGTTCCTCTTCTTCAGCCTCTCCAGTGCTGAGATTAGAGGCTTGTACCCTTATACCTGGCACACGTGTGCCAAATTTAACCACAAGATTTATTTTTTTTATTTTTGAGGCTGGGTCTCTATAGCTCTGGCTGTCCTGGAACTTACCAGGCTGGCCTGAAACTCATAGAGATCTGCCTATCTCTGTCTTGGAGTGCTGGGATTAAAGGCATGCACCACTTGCCCTGCCAACTTTATTTTATTTTTTAAATTTACAGATACATTATTTTACCATGATTATAGAGATTTTGGATAGTGTTGAGAATTGAATTTTATTTAACTTATTTGGTCACACAGTATTGTTTTTAATAATTTTTTTACATTTTTGTTGTGGTTATGCATGTGGTTTTGCATGTGTGTTTGTCAGAGAATAACTTGAAGGGGCGCTAGTCCCTCCTACTGTGTGGGTTTAGGGGACTGAACTGGAGAAATTGAATCATTAGGCTTGATGACAGACACTTTCACCCATTGAGGCATCTCACTAAATCCACCTAGGTTCTTAATTTGATACATATGTGTTGGTAAGTCAACGAGAGTTAATGCTCTTCTTCCCCTTGTTCTTTTAAATACAGGGTGAACAAGGACAGTCCTGTGCCAAAATGCTTGTGAATCGAGCGCTTGGCCGCTGGAGGCAACGCATGCTCCGTGCAGATAACACGAGTGCCATCGTAATCTGCATCTCTCCAGGAGTAGACAGTCAGGGGAACTTCACCAATGAAGATGAGCTCTTTCTGAACCTGACTGATAGCCCTACTTATAACAGCCAAGAAACCTGTGTGATGACTCCTTCCCCAAGTTCTACACCACCAGTCAAGGTATTCAGTGCTACAGGGGTAGGTGTGTGTGTGTGTGTGTGTGTGTGTGTGTGTGTGTGTGTGTGTGCGCGCGCGCGCGCGCGCGCGCGCGCGCAAATATGTAGGCCAGAGGTCAACCTTGGCTCTTTCCTTAGATGTCATCTAGGTTTCTGAGACATGGGGCTTAACCACATAGTTTAGACTGGCTGGTCAACAAGTCACAGGCTTTCTGTACCTTCCCAGCCTGAGATTACAACCATGTGCACCATGCCTTGCCATTTATGTGGATGCTGGGGATCAAAACTCAGGTCTTAATGCTTACACAGGAAACACTTTCCCTGCCTGAGAGTTCCCCAGCCCATTTCTACAGTTTGAAAGTTATGTTAGGCCGGGTGGTGGCGGCACACCCCTTTAATCCTGGCACTTGGGAGGCAGAGGAGACAGATCTTTGTGAGTTCGAGGCCAGCCTGGTTTACAAAGAGTTCCAGGTGGCTGGAGAGATGGCTCAGAGGTTAAGAGCACTAGCTGTTCTTCCAGAGGACCTGAGTTCAGTTCCCAGCACCCACATGGTGGCCCACAACCCTCTGTAATGAGATCTGGCTCCCTCTTCTGGCCTGCAGGGATACACGCAAACAACACTGTACACATAATAGATAAATAAATAAATAAATCTTAAAAAAAAAAAAAAAAAAAGAGAGTTCCAGGACAGGCTCCAAAGCTACACAGAGAAACCCTATCTTGGGAAAAAAAAAAAAAAAAAAAAAAAAAAGCCCTCCCCCAAAGAAAAGGGAAGTTATGTTAGTGTTACATAAAATTCATGCTTAGAGTATTTATTTTATTGTGTGTTTGTGTTATTTACTTTTCTATTGCTGATAAAACACCATGACCAAGACAACTTATAAAAGGAAGTGTTTAATTTGGCTTATAGTTACAGAGGATTAGAGTCCATGATGGCGGAGTGAAAGAACAGCTGAAAGCTCTTTTTTTTTTTTTCTTGATTATTTCATTTTTATGTGTATGAGTGTTTTGCTTGAATGTATGTCTGTTCACTTTGTGCATACCTGGTGCCCTGGGAGGTTAGAAGAGAGCATTGGATCCCCTGGAGCTGGAAATATGGATAGTTGTGAATTGAATCTGAGTCCTCTGGAATACAAGTTCTCTTGACTGCTGAGCCATTTGTCAGCCCTGGGAGTCTCTCAAGTCTTTTGAAACCTCAAAGTCTACCCTCAGTGACACACATCCTCCAACCAGATCACACCTCCTAATTCTCCCTAAACAGTTCTACCAGTTTGTTTGTTTGTTTGTTTGTTTTGAGATAGAGTTTCTGTGTGTAGCCCTAGCTGTCCTGAAACTGGCTCTGTAGACCTGCCTGTCTCTGCCTCCCAAGTGTCAGAATTAAAGGTTTGTGTCCCCCCACAAAGTCTCAAGTATGTAGCCCTTGGTGACCTCAGACTAATTGTGTAGTTTAGGATGACCTTGAATTCCTGGTCCTCAAGTGCTGGGATTACATTTATCTACAATCATACCTGGTTAATTAAAACAGAAATTTAGATTTTAATTAAATTCAAGAAAATGATGGATCTTTGCTATATAATTTATTTCTTGCAAGAATCCCTTTCCCTCTGCCCAGATATATAGGCAGGTCTTTGTGAATGCTGGGTACATTGCCCCTAAGCCATGTCCTCAGTTCTTTAGAGAGCTGTCCTCATACAGGATTAATTGAAGCTTGTTATATGTATATAACTTAATAAAAAAATGATTGTGGTCACTGATAAACAACATGTAGAATTTATTGATCCCTTTTATGAATCTATGAATATTTGTAAAACATTTATATTTTGTGAAGCACTACACAAGCATCCACTGCTGAGTTCTATCCTAGTTCATTTCTTTGGGCTGGCCTTGAACTTAATGTATAGCCTAGGCTCACTTTGAACTTGTGGTCCTCCTGTCTTAGACTCCTGAATAGCTATGATCACAGGCTTGTAACTTAGATCAAAGTGATTTTTTTTCCCCTGTGCTGGACATCAAACAAGGCAAGCATTTTGCCACAGAGTTGCACTCTTAACCTTTACTCTAATTTTCTTTTTTTTTGGTTTGTTTTTTTCTTTCATTTTTTTTTTCTCAAAAGATTTATTTATTTATTATGTATACAGTGTTCTGCCTGCATGTATGACTGCAAGCCAGAAGAGGGCACCAGATCTCATTACGGATGGTTGTGAGACACCATATGGTTGCTGGGAATTGAACTCAGGACCTCTGGAAGAGCAGCCAGTGCTCTTAACCTCTGAGCCATCTCTCCAGCCCCCAGTTTGTTTTTTTTTTTTGAGACAGGGTTTCTCTGTGTAGAGCTGACTGTCCTGGAACTCGCTCTGTAGACCAGGCTAGCCTTGGACTCAAAGAGATCTGCTTGCCTCTGCCTCCCAAATACTGTGATTAAATTCATGCACCACCATGCCCAGCTTCTTTGTAAATTTATTGCTGTGTGGGTGTGTATCCCACAGTGTATGTGGAGGTCAGAGGACAACTTTGTGGAGCTGTTTTTCTCCTCTTGATTTTATGTGGGTTCTGGGAATTGAACTAAGTTTGCCAGGCTTTTATGTTGAAAGCATCTTTGCCTTACATACTGAACTATCTCACCAGCCCATAGCACTTAAAAATCAAAATTTTTGTTTATTTGATGTTAGTTTTTTAAAATAGGGTCTTCTGTATCACAGGCTAGCTTCAAACTCTTTCTATACCTGAAGCTGGCTGTGAACTCCTGATTATTTTGCCTTCATCTCTTAAGTGCTGGCATTACAGGTGTGCACTTGCACACTTGGCTTGCTTAAAATAAATTTCATGTTAGAGGTTTCTTTCCAAGGCAGGCATGGTTGTCTTAGACAGCTGGGGTAGAAGGATCATGGATTCAAGGAAAATTACATTCCTTTCTTGTTCCCTAACAACTCATGTAGTGACTCCTGCTGTAATTCCAGAACCTGGGGGGATTAGACAGGAGGATCACTGCAAGTCTGAGACCATTGGGCTACAGAGTGAGATACTGTCACAACAAAAATTTCTTAGCATGTGATCTCATGGAGTGTCTTGGGTAATATTAGCAATATCCTCTCTTGGAAAGGAGGAGGAGGGATTTGAGAGATGTCTCAGTGGGCAAAAAGCTTGATGTGTAAGCACGATGATTTGTTTACGAATCCCCAGAATCCGTGGGAAAGTTGAACATACAGCCGGAACATTTGTAATCCTAGCACCACTGTGGGGAGATGGAATGCAGAGAAAGGGGAATCCCTGGAATCATGGGCCAGCTAGCCTGGTATACAGAACAGAAAACAAAAACAAAGTGGCTTTTTTTGTTTGTTTGTTTGTTTTGGTTTGGTTTGGTTTGGTTTGGTTTTTCGAGACAGGGTTTCTCTGTGTAGCTTTGCGCCTTTCCTGGAACTCTCTCTGTAGCCCAGGCTGGCCTGGAACTCACAGAGATCTGCCTGGCTCTGCCTCCCGAGTGCTGGGATTAAAGACGTGCGCCACCACTGCCCGGCCACAAAGTGGCTTTATCTCGAACAAGGTGGAAGTCTAAACCAACACCCAAGGTTACCCTCTGACTTTCACTTGTGCCATGACACACAAGCACATGCACTCACACACAGGAATGTCCACACACATATACTGTATATAAGTATATATTACACACAAACCTGGCATGATGTCATACATGTGTAATCCTAGTGTTTGGGAAGCTGGGATAGGCCATCTCAAGTTCAAGGGCCGTATGGAGAGTTTGAGATGACTTTAGGCTACATAGTGAGACTCTGTCTCCAAAAAAGAAAAGTCTACTGCCATTCTTTTTTGTTGTTGTTAAAGATTTATTTATTATGTATACAGTGAGTGTTCTGCCTGCAGGCCAGAAGAGGGCACCAGATCTCATTGTAGATGGTTGTGAGCTGCCATGTGGTTACTGGGCATTGAACTTAGGACCTCTGGTAGAGCAGCCAGTGCTCTTAACTAACTCTGAGCCATCTCTCCAGCCCTATCTATTGCCATTCTTAGCTAAGGTCCCTTCGTAAGCTGTTTTGTCAGTTGATGTCTGGTGTCTGATGTTTGTGGGATGGGCAGATTACTATCTGAGTTTTCATTATGGTGTAAGTGCTTTAATTTTGTACTTTACATTTTCCACATGGATAATAGTCACAAATAGGGTTTAGGAAGGGGCACTGGAGAGATGGCGCAGTGGTTAAGAGCACTGACTGCTCTTCCAAAGGACCAGGGTTCAGTTCCCAGCACCCATATGGCAGCTCACAACTGTCTGTAACACCAGTTCCAGGGGACCTACACACAGACAAAACACCAATACACATAAAATAAAAAATAAATAAATTATAAAAAAAAGAATTTAGGAAGGAAAAAAATTTTAAAAAGAAAACTTTAGAAAATTTTCACTGATAGTGAGATCCCTCCATCACCAATGTTTAAGCTAGCCAGTTTTAACACATTTTTGTCAAGAGGCCATTTAGAGAACTGGGGATGTAGCTGGAATTGCAGAGAGCTTTCCTAGCATACATGAAACCCTGGGCTTGGTTCTTTGTACTATATAAATCTGAGCGTTGTCCTGTTCCTGAAATCTAGCACTAGTAAGTAGAGGCAGGAGAATCAGAAATTCAGAGTCATCCTTACTTATATAGCAAGTTCAAGTCCAGCTTGGATTACATGACACACTGTCCCCAGTTTTTTTCTAAAAAACTTACACACACACACACACACACACACACACGTTTTTGAAAAGTGTAGTTAACATAAAATTTTAATTTCATTTATTTTGTGTGTACATATGTGTTTACACGTAACATGCCATGGCAGTGTGCATGTATGGAGATTCTAGAAAAATCTGTGGGCATTGGTTCTCTCCTTCCACCATGTGGGTCCAGGAGAATTAAACTCATTGTCCGGCTTGGCAGCAAGTGCTTTACCCTGCTGAGCCATCTCACTGGCCCCAAAATGTAATTTTTAAAAAGAAGTTATTTGTGCATTATATAAGTTTATATGATGAGAATAATGTAAGCCTGTAGGTCTTTAGTGCATTAAATAGGAATTTGCTCTTTTTCACCCTAATTGTGTCGTCATATATTAAAATTGAGAATGTGTTTATGTAGGTAGGTTGGCCTTGTTTGATTTATCAGAAAGTTGGGATGTTGTTACTGGCTTGTTAAAATAAGTTTTTCATGGGCTTATGGGGGAAAAAAAGGATTTTATGTAAAATAATTTGAGTAATTTCTTCAATAATTTTATTACTGCACATAAATGAAAGTATAGAGTTTGGGCTGGCAATGGTGGCACACACCTTTAATTTTAGCACTGGGGAGATGGAAGCAGGCAGATCTTTTGAGTTCAAGGCCAGCCTGGTTTATATAGTGAGATCTAGGACAGCTACAAAGAGAAACCCCACCTCATTAAATTTATGGGTAAAGAAATTAAAACATCAATAAGCAGTAATTTTGCTCTTTTCTGCATCTGGCACAGTGTGAATGGCTTGGCAGTGTGTGCTTGTGGCTATTCTAAGAGGTCTGTTTTGAAGCTTTGCAGTATCTTTTGGTCCAAGCTGTAGTTGAGACATAACTGTGAGCACATGAGTCTTCTCCATCTGTTGTGATGAAGGTGGGGCTCCTTTGATACCTTTGGATTGATTACTTTATTTGCAGCAAACCCCCTGCCCCCAACCTGGTGCAATAAATATGTTGAGGAACCAAGTGCATTCCATGATTTTGTCTTCTTAACCACGTCATAAGAACTTACTGTGTCACTTTATTGAGTTTTAGAGTAATTATTTTTCCTTTTCTTTTTCTAGTCACTGGAAGAAGATCCATGGCCAAGATTGAACTCTAAGGATCATATACCTGCCCTTGTTCGTAGTAATGCCTTCTCAGAGAAATTTTTAGAGGTTCCAGCTGAGATAGCTCGAGGGAGTATCCAGACTGTAGTGATGACCTCAAAAGATTCAGAGGCACTTGAAGAAAACTGTCCCAAAGCCCTGACTTTAAGGATTCATGATACTTTGACTAATACCCTGTCTGTTGGCCTCGTGCCCACCAATTCCACAAATACCATCATGGACCAGAAAAATGTAAAGATGTCAACTCCAGGTCAGATGAAAGCTCAAGAGGTTGAAAGGACCCCTCCGGCCAATTTTAAAAGGACATTGGAAGAATCCAACTCTGGCCCGCTACTGAAGAAGCACCGACGAAATGGCTTAAGTCGAAGTAGTGGGGCCCAGGCGTCAAGCCTCCCTGCAGCATCCCAGCGCAGGCACTCGGTCAAACTGACCATGCGGCGTAGACTCAGGGGTCAGAAGAAGATGGGAAATCCTCTCCTACAGCAGCACCGGAAAACTGTGTGTGTGTGCTGAGATGGACCTGGGAAGTGGGGTTCTCCCTACCTAGGATGTGAGGGCTTTTTAAATTTGGTGCCGAAGTTGAACTTTTTTTAAGGGGACGAAATAAAGAGTATACAGTTAGACTTTTTGGAATTTAACAGTTTTATCCTGGCCTTGTACTTGCCTGTATCATAAATGTGAATTTTGTAGATGTAGGGAATAAGTTGCTGTAAAGTGTGTGTAAATTTGTATCCTTTACATAGTAATTATGACAACAGGGCTAATGTCGAAGAAAAATCAGAAGAATCTCTAAGATTTTAAATGTGTTTAAACTTTTTAAAATGCTTATTACACACTTGTATATACCACTTGTGAAGAACACATGACTTTTTAAAGAAAATTAGTAAGCAAACTGGAAAAGTGATGTATTTTCCTAGTGATCTGTGCTCCACTTAATGTTTCCTAGGGACCATTAGTGTCTTTTAAAAATATTTTATTTCTCATTTCATAATCCATAACTAAACATTTCGTAGGAAAAGCATTGAGCCACGCTAACGTAGCTGATTTTAGTCTCCTTGTCCACTTATACTATGCAGTATCTCTTGACTTCAGTAGCATTTTTCTAGAACAGTACATCTGATGTGCTTACTGAAATCTCTGGTATAGAAGGAGGTGTGTTTGCCTAAAACACCATCATTTGTCTCAGATCAGTGGCATTAGGACATATAGTTACCCTCTTCTAGTGTTTGCTTAAAATACGTGATGTTTTTCTTGCTATTTCAATAACAGATGGTGCTGCTAATTCCCAACATTTCCTAAATTATTTTATATCATACAGTTTTCATTGATTATACCAGTATGTTCATCTAATAAATCAGTGAACTGTTGCTCTTTATGTTGCTGGCATTTTGTTGGTGACTCTTAATAGTAGGTACTAACAGTCAGTTGTGTGATATATCTGTGCTTTCTTGACTAGAAATACATATAATACTCATTTTTTGCACTCTGAGTTCTTATTTTAATATAGATCACATAGAAACAGACTAAATACTTAACAATATGATTCAGTTATAGTTTGCAAGTGTTCAGTAAAACTCTGGCCCCTTTCTCTGGTAATCCAATAAAACCTAAAGGGAAATACTATAGTACAAGAGTATATAAATGCTGTGTGTGTGTGTGTAATTGTACTCTTAAAGTGTTAATTTGGAACAAGAAGCCTCATTGAGGGCTGGGGATGTGGCTGAGTTGGTAGAGTGCTTGTTTCACACATATGAAGTCCTGGGTTTGACCCCAGCAATGCATAAACCAGGTATGTTGGCATATGCCTGTAACCGTGCACTTAGGAGGTAGAGGCAGGAGGATCAGGGGTTCAAAGTCATCCTCAGCTACAAAGTTATAGGCCAACCTGAGATACATGAGACTGTCTCAAAACAATAATGGATAAAACAAAATCAGAGAGATTAATGTGGGTCAGGAATTGTGATCAGGAAAGGTAAAAGGATTAGGGGTTTAGTGTAATTGAGTTTAACAGGTGCAAGGCCCTGTATTTTAAAAATATGTATATGATTGTTTTTCCTGTAGGTAAGTATGTACACCATGTATATGTTTAGTGCCCATAGAGGCTAGAAAAGGGTGTTGGATCACCTGGAACTGGAGTTACAAGTTGTGAGCCACCAAGTGGGTGCTGGGAACCAAATCAAAGTCCTCTGGAAGACCAGCCAGTGCTTTTTTTTTTTTTTTTTAAAGATTTATTTATTTATTATGTATACAGTGTTCTGTCTGCACGTATCTCTGCAGGCCAGAAGAGGGCACCAGATCTCATTACAGATGGTCATAAGCCACCATGTGGTTGCGGGAAATTGAACTCAGGACCTTTGGAAGAGCAAGAAGTGCTCTTAACCTCTGAGCCACCTCTCCAGCCCCAGCCAGTGCTCTTAACTGCTGAGCCATCTCTTCAGACACAAGGCTCTTCATTTGATAGTTAACTCCAGCAAAACAAAAGATTGACTTTGCTTGACAGATTGACTGTTGAAATACTGAAAACTTTTAGGAGGTGGGGTCCAGTGGGATGTCTTTGGGAATGCTTTTAAATGGAGTCACAGGACCCTCTTGATATTAACATGCTAACTGTGTAAATTGATTGGCTTCACTGACCTGTCTCTTCACTCCTGTACCCAGCACTGTTTAGGTCTACTTTTCACGTGTCCTCACAACTGCCACTAAGCAGTCCTGAAGAGTCGCTGAGTTAAGTTCTTTTGGTTGTCTGAACTTGGCTCTGTAGCTTTGTATCCTTCAGGAATCTTTTTAGCTATTACCAACTTTTCCTAGCACCACATCCTTACGTTTTAATTTCATTTAACTTTTCTTTGCTATATCATATTCTTTCTAAAATTTTCATTTGTTTCTCATTCATTTACTTATTTTGTTCTTTGAGACAGTTTTGGAATGTAGGCCAGACTCAGACTTGCTACCAGATTGTCTCAGCCTCTGCAATCCTGGATTTTAGGCATGCAATACCACAACAAGTGGGGACTTTAGGTTTTTCATCGGTAGTCATTTGAAAGGTAGTCTATCACGCTAAAAAATTTTACACTTGCCCAGCTAGTAATTTGTTAAAATAATACTGGGTAATAATCAGAACAAAGCTAACTCTCTTTCTCTGAAAATGAACTTCATAGTCCTGGTTAAGAAAAATATCTGGATGTGGCATAATGCTTGCCTGTAGTCCTAGCATCTGGGGCAGGGTGAGACAAGAGGATTGGGAGTTCAAGTTCATCCTAAGCTATTTAGTGAAGTCCTCATTCTCCCTGGGACCAACCAAAGTCAGGTGCTATATCATAGAACAGTGCTAATGAGAGTATACTACTTATTGACATTATCTCAAACTGATGGTGAAAGCAGATACCAAAAGTAAGTAAAAGCTGGCCGTGGTGGCGCACACCTTTAATCCCAGCACCTGGGAGGCAGAGCCAGGCGGATCTCTGTGAGTTCGAGTTCAGCCTGGTTTACAGAGTGAGATCCAGGACAGGCACTGAAAACTACACAGAGAAACCCTGTCTCGAAAAAACAAACAAACAAACAAAAAAAAAACAAACAAAAAACCCCCCACGAAAAACCAAAACAACAACAACAACAAAAAAACCCAAACAAACAAAAACAAAAACCAAAAGTAAGTGAATTGGGAGTGTCTAGTTTGGGTTTTTCCTCTCCTTTTTTATTTTCTTTTTGAGGCAGTGTCTCACCAGATAGCACAGTTTGGCTTTAAATTCATTATGTTGCCTAATGTGGCATCAGATTCAGTCATGCCTCAGCCTCCCGAGCACTGAGCACTGTGATTACAGGTGTAAGTCACCAAGGCTAATCTATGGTGTTTGTTTGCTGAGACTAAGTCTCACGTGGCCCAGTCTGGTCTTCATCCTGCACAACCCAGAGTTCAGTCCCTAGCCTCTCCACCACTAGCCGCCTACCCTGTAACTCTGCTTCCAGCTCTGGCTCTTCACCTCTCCCCCAAGCCCCTTCACCTGCAGAACTTCCCAACCACTCTCCCCTACTAGGTTCACACACACACTCACATTCGCTTAAGAATTAAGGGGCTGGAGAGATGGCTCAGAGGTTAAGAGCACTGACTGTTCTTCCAGAGGTCCTGAGTTCAATTCCCAGCAACCACATGGTGGCTCACAACCATCTGTAATGAGATCTGGCGCCCTCTTCTGTATACATAATAAAACAACAACAACAAAAAGAATTACAGGGGAGACCGAGGAACAACTAAAATGACACAAGGTCCTGGGTTTGGTCCTCAGCTAAAAAAAAAAAAAAAAAAAAAAGAGACAGCCTTTATTTGGAAAACCTTTTCAGCACCATCTAGGTCTAGGTTCATGTCTCCTTATGTCTGCTGGGAGCACATGCTTATGAATATATATATGTCTTGTGTAGAAGAGGCTGCCTCAAATATGTCGAAGGATGGTCTTAAACATCTGATTCTCTTGGCTTTTCCTTCTAAGTATAATGACAAGCGATCTTTAACATTTCTTTTAAATCACTATTTATTGGTTTGTGGGGGTGGGTGGGGATGGGGATGGGCGCTTTCATGCCATGGTACATGTGTTGGGGTCAGAGGACAACTTGTTCTCATCTTCCATGTTGAGTCCTGGGCACTGAACTCAGGTGGTCAGGCTTGGCAGCAGGGACCTTTACCGTCCCAGTCATCTTGAAGGCCCTGAGAGGTCTTTTGACCCTGAAGTTAAACTAGAAGACGAATTGAACCTGTTCATTACATGGCTACAGCAGCTGCCTATTCCCCGCCTATCTCAGGAAACCCTAGAGTCCCATCCAGAGACCACTGGCTTAGAACCACAACAGGAAAAAAAAAAAAATCCTTTCCTACTCCCATTGTGGTCAACTGAGACATTTAAGTTAGAGTCTCATAGCCACTGAGCTGTATGCTTCCCCGGGGTCCACGTCAAAACTGCAACATTCTCATTCATAAAACGTTCTCATTTCCCCCCTTTTGTTTCTACATTATGAAGAGCTCAGTAAGGAAGTCCCTTATCATTTGAGGGTAATGATACAGTCATTTGAGAGGAGGTCTCAAAGTGATGACACTGGACTGGCTTGGAACTTGCTATGTAGACCAGGCTGGTCTCTGCTTCCCAAGTACTGGAATTACAGGCATGTGCTACCCCAATCCCTTAAAAAGAGATTTTAAACATAGATTTAGGCACAGGGTTAATAACGTGCTCAGGGGAAAGATAAAGCACAGATGCGAGAGTGGGTGTGGGTTTCTCAAGTGAGAATTCCGGGTGTATGACTTGTTGAGACTCCAAGGACCCTTAAGATCTTCCCAGTGCCCACCTTGCAAAGCCCCAGACATCCCTATTAGAATCTCTATGGATCCCTGTATTGCCCAACAGGTTCCCTCTAAAGTCTGGTGCCTCTTCATTTCTAGATGTTCACTAACATCCATATCTATGACAGTAACCGTTAAGGACCCCAACAAAATTTCTTACAGGCCCCTTATTCAGATCTTATTCAAACACGTACTCGGCTGCCGGGCTGACCAGGGACCAGCCAGCCTAGACTCCCGGAAGGTAAACACATCACCGCAGGCGGGGCGGAGGGCGGGCTAGGGCAGTCTGAGTGGCCAGGAAAAAGTGATTGGCAGCTGCCACGTCCACGTGCTTTTAGCTTCGAATCAGCTGTCGCGAGAATTCGATGTAAACACACCAGTGTCCCTGGCCTCGGGCTCTGCGCCGGAGACTCCTGGCTGAGATCGGCAGGTGTCTGGAGCGGGCTGCATTTTCTTAAAACAGAAAAGCCACCGAGGCGCCTCTTCCAGGCCGGCTGACACGCCTGCCTTTTCTCCCCTGCATTCGCAACCGAACCTGACCCGCCCGCTTCACCCGAACTTCCATACTGTTGTGTTTTCCCTCCAGCCCCAGCGGATTGGATGGATTCCGAAGGCGGGTCCGCCTCTTTCCTACTTGCTGGTTGGCGAAGCTGACCTCCAAGGGCGGTGCCGCGCCGGGGCCAGTTTGCTCCTGGGATTGGCTGGTGCGGGGGTTCCGCCGAGGTGTGGTAGGAAGTGGTAGCCGTCAATCACGAGGGAGACTCCAAACAGTGAGCCTGGAGCTGTAGAACAGCGTTTACCGGCGGAGCGGCCGGTGAGAAGGCTGGCGGGTCCTTGGCGTGGGGGAGGCTTGGAGAGGAAAAGGGACAGGCAGTATGAGGGGACAGGGCTCGGCCAGCCCCAGTTGACGTGGGGGAATGGTGTTGAAACTGGAGGAGAGCTGGGCAAGAGGCCAGAGGGCGGCCGGGGGCAGTGGTGCCTGGGCTTTGGAGGTGAAGTGGGGAGGGCTGTTCCCTTGGCTTTGGGGAGAGTGGGGCCTGAGGGGCTTGCGAGGAGCTGTCCTCAGGTGACAAGGCCCTTAAAGGACAGAGGTAGGGAGACTGGTTCGGTAAGAAAGGGTGGAATGAAAAAGAGAGTGCTGAGGGGGTCTGGTGAAGGGTACTGCCCGAGAAAGGGTTACCTGGACTAGTTGGAACAGGGGTGTTTGGGTTGTCTAGGAGTGTGGGGATCAACAGCGTGGGAGTTTTCACAGGAGGTGGTAGAGTGCACCCTACTTAAAAGTGGTGTTTTTAGGCTCTTTCCAGTTTACCTCCAGGCTGTGGGCTTTCTTGAACCCTGTAAGAAATCTTTAGTCCTGTTGTCAACCCCACTTTAACCTTAACCGGGTAGACTCTATGCTCTTAAAACCACCTCAGTGATTGGGAAGCTCATTAGATAGTCAAAGACCAGGACTTCCTTAGACAGTGGGAAAAGCCAAGGGGCTCCTGACATCATATGGGTTTATATTACGTGTTTGTTTACAGGCTGGCGATTCTGTTACAATAGTTGGAGGTTAAAAAGTATTTAAATGTGGCTACACAGTTTTACACACTGGTCCTCAACAGATTTATTTGAGGGTAGCATGGTATCATGTCACTTCCATGTGGTCTTTGTCTCACGTGGGCCATCCTTTATGGAAGTGGCTATGTAGCTAAGGTTGACTTTGAACTCCTGCTCTTCCTGACTTCACCTCTCAGGTGCTGGGGTGATAGGCATGGATCACCATCCCCCTGGCCAGTTTTTTTTTTTTTTTTTTTTTTTTTTTTTTTTGGTTTTTCGAGACAGGGTTTCTCTGTGTAGCTTTGCGCCTTTCCTGGAACTTACTTGGTAGCCCAGGCTGGCCTCGAACTCACAGAGATCCGCCTGGCTCTGGCTCCCGAGTGCTGGGATTAAAGGCGTGCGCCACCACTGCCCGGCTTTTTTTTTTTTTTAATCTTTAAGACAGAGTCAAACTAAGTACCTCTGGCTTGTGTTGCCCTAGAACTCACGGCAATTCTCTTGCCTCAGCCTCCTAGGTGCTGGGATTACTGGTGTGTTCTGCCCCACTGTGTTCTGTTTGTTTTTGTAAGTGATCTGTGTTAAGAGTTCCCATTTGGTTCTTATTCTCTTATCATTCTCTGTGTCTTTGGAGCCTGTCCTGGAACTTGCTCTGTAGACTAGGCTGGCCTCTAACTCACAGAGATCCACCTGCCTCTGCCTTCTGATGCTGGGATCAAAGGTGTGCACTACCACTGCCTATCTTAGAAAACAAAAGAATCTTCCTGGGTGTGGTAGCACACACCTATAATGCCAGCACTTTGGCGTTCAGGTCTCTGGGAGTTCCAGGCCAGCTAGAGCTAAATAGTGAGTTTCTAGGAAACTTCAGAGTTTATCACAGCTTGGAAAAGGGATCTTTAGTGAGTAATCGTAAAACTCTGCTTCCCAACTCGAATGATGTATTTCTTTCTTTTGCTCTGGAAACAGGTCTTATGAACGACACGATGGCTACAGATTCTCCTAGGAGACCCAGTCGTTGTACTGGTGGAGTTGTGGTTCGCCCGCAGGCTGTCACGTAAGCACCTTTTAGAAAAGAAAGCCCTATAGCTGAAGAAAACATTATTATTATTCTCTTTGCTTTTTCGAAATCAAGGTTTCCCTGTGTATCCCTGGCTTGTCCTGGAACTATGTAGACCAGGATGGCCTTGAACTCACAGAGATCTGCTTGTCTCTGACTCCCAAAGTGCTGGAATCCAAGGTGTGTGCCACCGCACCCAGTAAGAAAACGTTCTAAATAACAACTTCTATTCAGATTATCTGTTTGGATAGTTCTTGCTTTTATAAACATTTTGTACTTTTTGGCCATGCAGATGAAGTGAAAGGAACAGTTGGTGGGTTTAGTTGACATACTCAACACATTATAGAGTACGTGAGGGTGACTGCTAATCCCTGAAGAGCAGTGTGAATGCTTGGGATGATCTTAGGGGTAGAGCACTTGCCTAACTTGTGGGAGGCTCTGGGTTTGATTCTCAGCATCAACAAAAATGTAAAATCTAAAAATCAGTGTTTTTAAACTCTAGGTTCCACAAGTTAGTGGGTTGTTAAATTAGTTTAGAGGGTCATGATCAGTATTTGAAAAAGAATGAAATAGGAATTGGGAATATAAGTCATTGTTGGGTTCTAGCCTACTCAAATTCTGGACTCCATCTCCAACACCACAGACATACACAAACACGTCAAATGTTTATATTATACATATAAAACAAACGAGAGTTGGTTTTTGGTATGTGCAGAGGTATATTCATACTTATGTATATGATGACTAAATTGTGATGTAAAATGTATCTGTTGTTTGTTGTGTTACAAAGAGGGCATTTCTATATTTTAGGTATTCTTTGACATGGTAGCTATACTTTCTAGGAGTTTATAAATCAATGTGGTTTAAAGAAATACATAGTTGAGAGGAGGGGGGCAGTGGTGCACGCCTTTAATCCCAGCATTTGGGAGGCAGAACCAGGTGGATCTCTGTGAGTTTTAGGCCAGCTTGGCCTACAGAGTGAGATCTAGGACAGGCACCAAAACTACACAGAGATAACTGTCTGAAAAACCAAACCAAACCAAACCAAAAAATCCATAGTTGAAATTATTGTAATCACTATATAAGAAAAGATGCCAGCAAAATAGCCTGAGTATTTAGAGGGATATTTTAGTGGTGACAAGGCTTCATGAGAAGGTAACATTTGGGGGCTTGTCAGGATGGCTCAGTGGGCAAGAGAGCATGTTACCAATCCTGAGGATCCAGGTTTTATCCCTGGGACCCATCGAAAGAAGGAGAGAACCAGCTCCTCTGAGTTGTCCTCTGACCTTCGTGTGCACACACCCTGCCTCCTAGACACACAGACACAGCTGTGTATGCACCTATATACATACATATGTTTCATATACATACACACATATTTCATATACATACATATGTATGAAATAGAATATAATTAAAACAATTTTGGAAGAAGGTAACATTTTGAGTTTATCTTTAAAGGCTAGAGTTTGGACTTCGCCTTTTTGGCGAAGAGAATAGCATAACATAAGGATTAGGAAAACTGCTTTTTTGGGGTTTTGAGACAGGCTCATGTTTGTCTTACACTTGCTATGTAGCAGAACTGTCTTTGAACTCCTGAGTCTCTCTAGATGAGATTCCAAGCCTGTGTGTCCACTCCCCGTTTCTTTTTGACAGGTTGTTTCTATGCAGCCTTAGCTGGCCTGGGACATGCTGTAGAGATCATGCTGGTCTCATAGAGGCCCACCTACCTCTCCCTCTTGACTGCTGGGATTAAAGGCGTACATCACCATGTCTAGCCCTTGTTTTTTTTTTTGAGCTGAGGATTGAACCTAGGGCCTTGTGCTTGCTAGGCAAGTGCTCAATCACTGAGCTAAATCCCCAACCCTTGTTTTAGTGTTTTTAAGAAAGGATTCTTCTATGTTGTCCTGGATGGCTTGGCACTGACTCTGAGCCCAGGTTGTCCTTAGATTAGTAGCAGTCCATTCTTAGCCGTCCAAGTGCTAGGATTACAGGCAGGTGTGATGACACCTGATTTTTTTGTTTGTTTGTTTGCTTTGTGTATTTCAAGACAGGGTCTCACTGTGTAGCTCTGACAGTCCTGGACCTTACTATGTAGACCAGGCTGGCAGAGATCTGCTTCTGCCTCCCGAGTGCTAGAATTAAGAGCACATGCCAATCTGCTCCTCTGGCTTTTCTTTTTTAACTGTTTCACTGTGTAGTTACACTGTCTTCAAACTCACAGTCATCATCTTTCCTCTGCATTCATAGTGCTGGGATTACAAATGCAGTCCATAGTTTATGTGTCTTAAAATTCTCTTAGCAAGCATGGGGCAGTGGTTCAGACCTGTATTCCTAGGACTGGGGCGGCCGATGCAGGAGTATAGTGAGTTTGAGGGCAGCTTGGACTAGATAGAGTGTTCCAGGCCAGTCTGGGCTATGTAGCGAGATGATGCCTCAGAAAAAAAAAATGCTTAGAGGGAATAATATTTTAGATCATTTCCTTTGGGTGCTTTAGTGTATTACAAAAGACAGTCTTCTCAGACTAAAAAAGGCCTATGTACTCAGTGATATCATAATACTACTGCCTTTCCCTCTTCTGTACTCTCTAGAGTTGAATTTCTTTGTGATATTTGCTATGGCATCTAGTTAAACATGTTATTAGCTGTGAGTTAGGTTACTATTTTAATCTCCCTTTATAGGTGAGGAAAACAGCAGAGAGGAGAGCTTGTCATTGGGAATAGCCAGGACAGGGAGCCGGCATGGAGCCCAGCTAGTGGATCTCCAGGGTCTGTGTTCTCACTTAGTATTCCTGCTACCCCACCATGTGGTGTTCAAACCACAGTAATGATTTTTGTTACACAGATGATTTTAGGGTTAGGAAACATAATCTTGGGCACAGCATTCTGCCTTCTTTTGACAAATAGTGCTTGAGCATCGACTTTCCACTTGCACTGGTGACAGGTTCTGGATGTAGAAGGTGGATATGAGAGATGGGGTGTTTCCTTTAAGGAAGCTTATAGTCTAATGGGGAAACAGACAAGGATGCCATCTGAGCCTTGTCAGAGGAAGGAAGGGAGTGTGCGTGGAAGGGCCCTGAGGAAGCCACTGGAGCTGGGAGTCTGGTGAAGGAAGGACTAGTGGAAATTGAGTAGAACAAGGTACCTTGGAAGAACCTGTGTCAGGGCAGAGTGTGGTGTGTTCTAGGAATCGAAGCTGCCTGTGGCTGAAGAGTAAGAGATGAAGGTGAGCCTGGCAGAGTTGGCAGTGATTCTGTCTCTAAGGCACTTTGTTTTTTGTTTTTTTTTTTTTGAACAATTTAGGGAAACTCTTTCTCTTTTCTTCTGAGGTAGGGTCTCATCCCAGCCTGGCCCTTCCCTAACTTCCAGCCCCCTATTCCACCTCAGAGTGCTGACATGTGTAACAAGTGTGCACCTAGTTCATGCAGTGCTGGGGATGGAACCTAGGACTTGGTGCATGCCAGCCAAGCACTCGGCCAACTAAGCTACATGCCCAGCATTTTTTCCCCCCAATTTTGTTCTTTGAAACAGGATCTCCCTCTAGCTGGGACTGGCCTCGAACTCAGGGCAGTCACTCTTTGGTGCTGGGATTATAGGTGTGAGCTGTCACAATCATTAGCCCTGTTGTCTTCAGTGGCATCTGTTCACGTCTTTCAGAAATTTTTAGTATTTTGAAGAAATCGTTTTTCTCCACTTACTGATATCCATATCCTGACTATGTCTTCATAGACATAGTCTATGACAGCTGGGGCTGTCATTAAGTAGTAGGCCGTTTTCCTCACTGTGTGGTGCTTTGGTTCCATCCCCAGGATGTCATTTGTTTAATGTCCTTAACATCATTGTTTTTCTTTTCTTTTTTGTAGTGTTGGAAATTGAACCTAAGGCTTCATACATGCTGAGGAAGAGCTCTCTATGGTTGAGCTATTTCCCCAGCCCTGCTTCCTCACTTTTATAACTCACCTTATGCTTGCTCTTTTTGTTGTTGTTGTTGTTTTTTGAGATGAGGTTTCTCTGTGTAACCCTGGCTATCAATCTGGAACTATGTAGACCAGGCTGGCCTCAAACTCACAGATCCACCAGCTTCTGCCTCCCTCCCGAGTGCTGGGATTAAAGTCATGTACTACTTCTGCTAGCTTGTTTTAGTTTTTTGATACAAAGTCCGATTCCATAGGCCAGGCTAGCCTGGGACTCATGATCTTCTTGTTTCAACTTTTCTAAGTGCTAGGGTTACAGTTGAGCTGTCACACCCAGGCTTTCATACTGCCCTCCTCTTTTTGTGACAGGGTTGCACTATCTTGGAACTGGCCAAGTAGGCCAGGGTGACTGATAAGTCTGGGATTATATACATGCACCACCTGCCCAGCTTTTTTTTTTTTTTTTAATGTGGGTTCTGGGGATTGAACAGGCCCAAGCAGCCCACTGAGCTGTTTCCCCAGCACTGAACACTTGTTCTAATGCCTGCATCTGGAGGAAAATACTACCAGAGGTCAAGGACAAGGTTCATCACCTGTTGAAAGAGACGGGCAGGAAATTCTGAGTCGCTCTCTCTAGCATTAGCGTCCAGTCCTACCTTAGGCCGGCCGCCATCAGTCCTCCAAAGTGACCGTTGTTCAGTTAGGAGCTTGAGACTTATGCTTTACAGTGATAGAAACCTCGACAGGTAGAGACGGCTGTAGACTCAAGAGATGAGAGCATGGGGAAGTGGAATGATCAGGTGACGAGAGCTGGCCTGCTTTCCTTCCTCTTGTTTTCCTGGGATAGTGAATTTATTAGGCCTTGTGGGTTGAGCTTTTCTGTGTTCTGCATTAGCCTGTCTGACAGTTTTTACCCCTCTCTCCTTTGCCAGGGAGCAGTCCTACATGGAGAGTGTCGTGACTTTTCTGCAGGATGTTGTTCCACAGGTAAGCGAGTGTGAGTACAGAAATGGTCACTTGGCTTTTGGGTCAGGAGACACTGGAATCCTGTTTCCTGAACTTGACTAAGTGAGTAGTTTCAGAGAGTCTTGGTTTGGCACGCTGAGGGTCAGTAGGGCGGAGCTGTGCCTGTGCCTGTGGGATGTGGCTCACTTTTGTGATGGCAGGGGCTTGTTATTCTCTTAGGACTTGCTTTTCCTGAGCAGAATCCGGGGGGATTTGAGTTGTGAGTCGGGACTCTCTGTTGGATTCCTCTCAGTGCTAGGAATCAACCCCAGGCCTGGTTGCAT